>NW_028126740.1:0-46372 GCF_965231255.1 Vanellus vanellus
GGAACCCCTTCAAATGCCCCACACAATTTGGCCCTCTCTGCTTTCCTGCGCACTCTAGCCTCAAAAGCACCTTTTTTCACTTTCGCCGCTCTTTGGAGCCAAAAAGACAAACGTCCAGCTTTTGCTGCCACAGCAAAGGTGCCAGCGGGGAAAAGTGATGCTGGTCCTCGCTGCCTCCTGGAACCCCTTCAAATGCCCCAGACAATTTGGCCCTCTCTGCTTTCCTGCGCACTCTAGCCTCAAAAGCACCTTTTTTCACTTTCGCCGCTCTTTGGAACCAAAAAGACAAACGTCCAGCTTTTGCTGCCACAGCAAAGGTGCCAGCGGGGAAAAGTGATGCTGGTCCTCACTGCCTCCTTCAACCCCTTCAAATGCCCCAGACAATTTGGCCCTCTCTGCTTTCCTGCGCACTCTAGCCTCAAAAGCACCTTTTTTCACTTTTGCCGATGTTTGGAGCCAAAAGGACAAACGTCCAGCTTTTGCTGCCACAGCAAAGGTGCCAGCGGGGAAAAGTGATGCTGGTCCTCACTGCCTCCTGGAACCCCTTCAAATGCCCCACACAATTTGGCCCTCTCTGCTTTCCTGCGCACTCTAGCCTCAAAAGCACCTTTTTTCACTTTCGCCGCTGTTTGGAGCCAAAAAGACAAACGTCCAGCTTTTGCTGCCACAGCAAAGGTGCCAGCGGGGAAAAGTGATGCTGGTCCTCACTGCCTCCTGGAACCCCTTCAAATGCCCCAGACAATTTGGCCCTCTCTGCTTTCCTGCGCACTCTAGCCTCAAAAGCACCTTTTTTCACTTTCGCCGCTGTTTGGAGCCAAAAGGACAAACGTCCAGCTTTTGCTGCCACAGCAAAGGTGCCAGCGGGGGAAAGTGATGCTGGTCCTCACTGCCTCCTGCAACCTTTTCAAATGCCCCACACAATTTGGCCCTCTCTGCTTTCCTGCGCACTCTAGCCTCAAAAGCACCTTTTTTCACTTTTGCCGCTGTTTGGAGCCAAAAAGACAAACGTCCAGCTTCTGCTGCCACAGCAAAGGTGCCAGCGGGGAAAAGTGATGCTGGTCCTCACTGCCTCCTTCAACCCCTTCAAATGCCCCAGACAATTTGGCCCTCTCTGCTTTCCTGCGCACTCTAGCCTCAAAAGCACCTTTTTTCACTTTTGCCGATGTTTGGAGCCAAAAGGACAAACGTCCAGCTTTTGCTGCCACAGCAAAGGTGCCAGCGGGGAAAAGTGATGCTGGTCCTCACTGCCTCCTGGAACCCCTTCAAATGCCCCAGACAATTTGGACCTCTCTGCTTTCCTGCGCACTCTAGCCTCAAAAGCACCTTTCTTCACTTTCGGCGCTGTTTGGAGCCAAAAAGACAAACGTCCAGCTTTTGCTGCCACAGCAAAGGTGCCAGCGGGGAAAAGTGATGCTGGTCCTCACTGCCTCCTGGAACCCCTTCAAATGCCCCAGACAATTTGGCCCTCTCTGCTTTCCTGCGCACTCTAGCCTCAAAAGCACCTTTTTTCACTTTCGCCGCTGTTTGGAGCCAAAAGGACAAACGTCCAGCTTTTGCTGCCACAGCAAAGGTGCCAGCGGGGAAAAGTGATGCTAGTCCTCACTGCCTCCTGCAACCTTTTCAAATGCCCCACACAATTTGGCCCTCTCTGCTTTCCTGCGCACTCTAGCCTCAAAAGCACCTTTTTTCACTTTCGCCGCTGTTTGGAGCCAAAAAGACAAACGTCCAGCTTTTGCTGCCACAGCAAAGGTGCCAGCGGGGAAAAGTGATGCTGGTCCTCACTGCCTCCTGGAACCCCTTCAAATGCCCCAGACAATTTGGCCCTCTCTGCTTTCCTGCGCACTCTAGCCTCAAAAGCACCTTTTTTCACTTTCGCCGCTGTTTGGAGCCAAAAGGACAAACGTCCAGCTTTTGCTGCCACAGCAAAGGTGCCAGCGGGGAAAAGTGATGCTAGTCCTCACTGCCTCCTGCAACCTTTTCAAATGCCCCACACAATTTGGCCCTCTCTGCTTTCCTGCGCACTCTAGCCTCAAAAGCACCTTTTTTCACTTTCGCCGCTGTTTGGAGCCAAAAAGACAAACGTCCAGCTTTTGCTGCCACAGCAAAGGTGCCAGCGGGGAAAAGTGATGCTGGTCCTCACTGCCTCCTGCAACCCCTTCAAATGCCCCAGACAATTTGGCCCTCTCTGCTTTCCTGCGCACTCTAGCCTCAAAAGCACCTTTTTTCACTTTCGCCGCTCTTTGGAGCCAAAAAGACAAACGTCCAGCTTCTGCTGCCACAGCAAAGGTGCCAGCGGGGAAAAGTGATGCTGGTCCTCACTGCCTCCTGGAACCCCTTCAAATGCCCCAGACAATTTGGCCCTCTCTGCTTTCCTGCGCACTCTAGCCTCAAAAGCACCTTTTTTCACTTTCGCCGCTGTTTGGAGCCAAAAGGACAAACGTCCAGCTTTTGCTGCCACAGCAAAGGTGCCAGCGGGGAAAAGTGATGCTGGTCCTCACTGCCTCCTGCAACCTTTTCAAATGCCCCACACAATTTGGCCCTCTCTGCTTTCCTGCGCACTCTAGCCTCAAAAGCACCTTTTTTCACTTTTGCCGCTGTTTGGAGCCAAAAAGACAAACGTCCAGCTTCTGCTGCCACAGCAAAGGTGCCAGCGGGGAAAAGTGATGCTGGTCCTCACTGCCTCCTTCAACCCCTTCAAATGCCCCAGACAATTTGGCCCTCTCTGCTTTCCTGCGCACTCTAGCCTCAAAAGCACCTTTTTTCACTTTGCCGATGTTTGGAGCCAAAAGGACAAACGTCCAGCTTTTGCTGCCACAGCAAAGGTGCCAGCGGGGAAAAGTGATGCTGGTCCTCACTGCCTCCTGGAACCCCTTCAAATGCCCCAGACAATTTGGACCTCTCTGCTTTCCTGCGCACTCTAGCCTCAAAAGCACCTTTCTTCACTTTCGGCGCTGTTTGGAGCCAAAAAGACAAACGTCCAGCTTTTGCTGCCACAGCAAAGGTGCCAGCGGGGAAAAGTGATGCTGGTCCTCACTGCCTCCTGGAACCCCTTCAAATGCCCCAGACAATTTGGCCCTCTCTGCTTTCCTGCGCACTCTAGCCTCAAAAGCACCTTTTTTCACTTTCGCCGCTGTTTGGAGCCAAAAGGACAAACGTCCAGCTTTTGCTGCCACAGCAAAGGTGCCAGCGGGGAAAAGTGATGCTAGTCCTCACTGCCTCCTGCAACCTTTTCAAATGCCCCACACAATTTGGCCCTCTCTGCTTTCCTGCGCACTCTAGCCTCAAAAGCACCTTTTTTCACTTTCGCCGCTGTTTGGAGCCAAAAAGACAAACGTCCAGCTTTTGCTGCCACAGCAAAGGTGCCAGCGGGGAAAAGTGATGCTGGTCCTCACTGCCTCCTGGAACCCCTTCAAATGCCCCAGACAATTTGGCCCTCTCTGCTTTCCTGCGCACTCTAGCCTCAAAAGCACCTTTTTTCACTTTCGCCGCTGTTTGGAGCCAAAAGGACAAACGTCCAGCTTTTGCTGCCACAGCAAAGGTGCCAGCGGGGAAAAGTGATGCTAGTCCTCACTGCCTCCTGCAACCTTTTCAAATGCCCCACACAATTTGGCCCTCTCTGCTTTCCTGCGCACTCTAGCCTCAAAAGCACCTTTTTTCACTTTCGCCGCTGTTTGGAGCCAAAAAGACAAACGTCCAGCTTTTGCTGCCACAGCAAAGGTGCCAGCGGGGAAAAGTGATGCTGGTCCTCACTGCCTCCTGCAACCCCTTCAAATGCCCCAGACAATTTGGCCCTCTCTGCTTTCCTGCGCACTCTAGCCTCAAAAGCACCTTTTTTCACTTTCGCCGCTCTTTGGAGCCAAAAAGACAAACGTCCAGCTTCTGCTGCCACAGCAAAGGTGCCAGCGGGGAAAAGTGATGCTGGTCCTCACTGCCTCCTGGAACCCCTTCAAATGCCCCACACAATTTGGCCCTCTCTGCTTTCCTGCGCACTCTAGCCTCAAAAGCACCTTTTTCCACTTTCGCCGCTGTTTGGAGCCAAAAAGACAAACGTCCAGCTTTTGCTGCCACAGCAAAGGTGCCAGCGGGGAAAAGTGATGCTGGTCCTCACTACCTCCTGGAACCCCTTCAAATGCCCCAGACAATTTGGCCCTCTCTGCTTTCCTGCGCACTCTAGCCTCAAAAGCACCTTTTTTCACTTTCGCCGCTGTTTGGAGCCAAAAAGACAAACGTCCAGCTTTTGCTGCCACAGCAAAGGTGCCAGCGGGGAAAAGTGATGCTGGTCCTCACTGCCTCCTGGAACCCCTTCAAATGCCCCAGACAATTTGGCCCTCTCTGCTTTCCTGCGCACTCTAGCCTCAAAAGGACCTTTTTTCACTTTCGCCGCTCTTTGGAGCCAAAAAGACAAACGTCCAGCTTCTGCTGCCACAGCAAAGGTGCCAGCGGGGAAAAGTGATGCTGGTCCTCACTGCCTCCTGGAACCCCTTCAAATGCCCCAGACAATTTGGCCCTCTCTGCTTTCCTGCGCACTCTAGCCTCAAAAGCACCTTTTTCTACTTTTGCCGCTGTTTGGAGCCAAAAGGACAAACGTCCAGCTTTTGCTGCCACAGCAAAGGTGCCAGCGGGGAAAAGTGATGCTGGTCCTCACTGCCTCCTGGAACCCTTCAAATGCCCCAGACAATTTGGCCCTCTCTGCTTTCCTGCGCACTCTAGCCTCAAAAGCACCTTTTTCACTTTCGCCGCTCTTTGGAGCCAAAAAGACAAACGTCCAGCTTTTGCTGCCACAGCAAAGGTGCCAGCGGGGAAAAGTGATGCTGGTCCTCACTGCCTCCTGGAACCCCTTCAAATGCCCCAGACAATTTGGCCCTCTCTGCTTTCCTGCGCACTCTAGCCTCAAAAGCACCTTTTTTCACTTTCGCCTCTGTTTGGAGCCAAAAAGAAAAACGTCCAGCTTTTGCTGCCACAGCAAAGGTGCCAGCGGGGAAAAGTGATGCTGGTCCTCACTGCCTCCTGGAACCCCTTCAAATGCCCCAGACAATTTGGCCCTCTCTGCTTTCCTGCGCGCTCTAGCCTCAAAAGCACCTTTTTTCACTTTCGCCGCTGTTTGGAGCCAAAAAGACAAACGTCCAGCTTTTGCTGCCACAGCAAAGGTGCCAGCGGGGAAAGGTGATGCTGGTCCTCACTGCCTCCTGGAACCCCTTCAAATGCCCCAGACAATTTGGCCCTCTCTGCTTTCCTGCGCACTCTAGCCTCAAAAGCACCTTTTTTCACTTTCGCCGCTGTTTGGAGCCAAAAAGACAAACGTCCAGCTTTTGCTGCCACAGCAAAGGTGCCAGCGGGGAAAAGTGATGCTGGTCCTCACTGCCTCCTGGAACCCCTTCAAATGCCCCACACAATTTGGCCCTCTCTGCTTTCCTGCGCACTCTAGCCTCAAAAGCACCTTTTTTCACTTTCGCCGCTGTTTGGAGCCAAAAAGACAAACGTCCAGCTTTTGCTGCCACAGCAAAGGTGCCAGCGGGGAAAAGTGATGCTGGTCCTCACTGCCTCCTGGAACCCCTTCAAATGCCCCACACAATTTGGCCCTCTCTGCTTTCCTGCGCACTCTAGCCTCAAAAGCACCTTTTTTCACTTTTGCCGCTGTTTGGAGCCAAAAGGACAAACGTCCAGCTTTTGCTGCCACAGCAAAGGTGCCAGCGGGGAAAAGTGATGCTGGTCCTCACTGCCTCCTGGAACCCCTTCAAATGCCCCACACAATTTGGCCCTCTCTGCTTTCCTGCGCACTCTAGCCTCAAAAGCACCTTTTTTCACTTTCGCCGCTCTTTGGAGCCAAAAAGACAAACGTCCAGCTTTTGCTGCCACAGCAAAGGTGCCAGCGGGGAAAAGTGATGCTGGTCCTCGCTGCCTCCTGGAACCCCTTCAAATGCCCCAGACAATTTGGCCCTCTCTGCTTTCCTGCGCACTCTAGCCTCAAAAGCACCTTTTTCCACTTTCGCCGCTCTTTGGAACCAAAAAGACAAACGTCCAGCTTTTGCTGCCACAGCAAAGGTGCCAGCGGGGAAAAGTGATGCTGGTCCTCACTGCCTCCTTCAACCCCTTCAAATGCCCCAGACAATTTGGCCCTCTCTGCTTTCCTGCGCACTCTAGCCTCAAAAGCACCTTTTTTCACTTTTGCCGATGTTTGGAGCCAAAAGGACAAACGTCCAGCTTTTGCTGCCACAGCAAAGGTGCCAGCGGGGAAAAGTGATGCTGGTCCTCACTGCCTCCTGGAACCCCTTCAAATGCCCCACACAATTTGGCCCTCTCTGCTTTCCTGCGCACTCTAGCCTCAAAAGCACCTTTTTTCACTTTCGCCGCTGTTTGGAGCCAAAAAGACAAACGTCCAGCTTTTGCTGCCACAGCAAAGGTGCCAGCGGGGAAAAGTGATGCTGGTCCTCACTGCCTCCTGGAACCCCTTCAAATGCCCCAGACAATTTGGCCCTCTCTGCTTTCCTGCGCACTCTAGCCTCAAAAGCACCTTTTTTCACTTTCGCCGCTGTTTGGAGCCAAAAGGACAAACGTCCAGCTTTTGCTGCCACAGCAAAGGTGCCAGCGGGGAAAAGTGATGCTGGTCCTCACTGCCTCCTGCAACCTTTTCAAATGCCCCACACAATTTGGCCCTCTCTGCTTTCCTGCGCACTCTAGCCTCAAAAGCACCTTTTTTCACTTTCGCCGCTGTTTGGAGCCAAAAAGACAAACGTCCAGCTTTTGCTGCCACAGCAAAGGTGCCAGCGGGGAAAAGTGATGCTGGTCCTCACTGCCTTCTGGAACCCCTTCAAATGCCCCAGACCATTTGGCCCTCTCTGCTTTCCTGCGCACTCTAGCCTCAAAAGCACCTTTTTTCACTTTCGGCGCCCTCCGGAGGAAAAAAGACAAACGTCCAGCTTTTGCTGCCACAGCAAAGGTGCCAGCAGGGAAAAGTGATGCTGGTCCCCACTGCCTCCTGGAACCCCTTCAAATGCCCCAGACAATTTGGCCCTCTCTGCTTTCCTGCGCACTCTAGCCTCACAAGCACCTTCTTTCACTTTTGCCGCTGTTTGGAGCCAAAAAGACAAACGTCCAGCTTTTGCTGCCACAGCAAAGGTGCCAGCGGGGAAAAGTGATGCTGGTCCTCACTGCCTCCTGGAACCCCTTCAAATGCCCCAGACAATTTGGCCCTCTCTGCTTTCCTGCGCACTCTAGCCTCACAAGCACCTTTTTTTCACTTTCGCTGCTGTTTGGAGCCAAAAAGACAAACGTCCAGCTTTTCCTGCAACAGAAAAGGTGCCAGCGGGGAAAAGTGATGCTGGTCCTCACTACCTCCTGGAACCCCTTCAAATGCCCCAGACAATTTGGCCCTCTCTGCTTTCCTGCGCACTCTAGCCTCAAAAGCACCTTTTTTCACTTTCGCCGCTGTTTGGAGCCAAAAAGACAAACGTCCAGCTTTTGCTGCCACAGCAAAGGTGCCAGCGGGGAAAAGTGATGCTGGTCCTCACTGCCTCCTGGAACCCCTTCAAATGCCCCAGACAATTTGGCCCTCTCTGCTTTCCTGCGCACTCTAGCCTCAAAAGCACCTTTTTTCACTTTCGCCGCTCTTTGGAGCCAAAAAGACAAACGTCCAGCTTCTGCTGCCACAGCAAAGGTGCCAGCGGGGAAAAGTGATGCTGGTCCTCACTGCCTCCTGGAACCCCTTCAAATGCCCCACACAATTTGGCCCTCTCTGCTTTCCTGCGCACTCTAGCCTCAAAAGCACCTTTTTCTACTTTTGCCGCTGTTTGGAGCCAAAAGGACAAACGTCCAGCTTTTGCTGCCACAGCAAAGGTGCCAGCGGGGAAAAGTGATGCTGGTCCTCACTGCCTCCTGGAACCCCTTCAAATGCCCCAGACAATTTGGCCCTCTCTGCTTTCCTGCGCACTCTAGCCTCAAAAGCACCTTTTTTCACTTTCGCCGCTCTTTGGAGCCAAAAAGACAAACGTCCAGCTTTTGCTGCCACAGCAAAGGTGCCAGCGGGGAAAAGTGATGCTGGTCCTCACTGCCTCCTGGAACCCCTTCAAATGCCCCAGACAATTTGGCCCTCTCTGCTTTCCTGCGCACTCTAGCCTCAAAAGCACCTTTTTTCACTTTTGCCGATGTTTGGAGCCAAAAGGACAAACGTCCAGCTTTTGCTGCCACAGCAAAGGTGCCAGAGGGGAAAAGTGATGCTGGTCCTCACTGCCTCCTGGAACCCCTTCAAATGCCCCAGACAATTTGGCCCTCTCTGCTTTCCTGCGCACTCTAGCCTCAAAAGCACCTTTTTTCACTTTCGCCGCTCTTTGGAGCCAAAAAGACAAACGTCCAGCTTTTGCTGCCACAGCAAAGGTGCCAGCGGGGAAAGGTGATGCTGGTCCTCACTGCCTCCTGGAACCCCTTCAAATGCCCCAGACAATTTGGCCCTCTCTGCTTTCCTGCGCACTCTAGCCTCAAAAGCACCTTTTTTCACTTTCGCCGCTGTTTGGAGCCAAAAAGACAAACGTCCAGCTTTTGCTGCCACAGCAAAGGTGCCAGCGGGGAAAAGTGATGCTGGTCCTCACTGCCTCCTGGAACCCCTTCAAATGCCCCACACAATTTGGCCCTCTCTGCTTTCCTGCGCACTCTAGCCTCAAAAGCACCTTTTTTCACTTTCGCCGCTGTTTGGAGCCAAAAAGACAAACGTCCAGCTTTTGCTGCCACAGCAAAGGTGCCAGCGGGGAAAAGTGATGCTGGTCCTCACTGCCTCCTGGAACCCCTTCAAATGCCCCACACAATTTGGCCCTCTCAGCTTTCCTGCGCACTCTAGCCTCAAAAGCACCTTTTTTCACTTTCGCCGCTGTTTGGAGCCAAAAAGACAAACGTCCAGCTTTTGCTGCCACAGCAAAGGTGCCAGCGGGGAAAAGTGATGCTGGTCCTCACTGCCTCCTGGAACCCCTTCAAATGCCCCACACAATTTGGCCCTCTCAGCTTTCCTGCGCACTCTAGCCTCAAAAGCACCTTTTTTCACTTTCGCCGCTGTTTGGAGCCAAAAAGACAAACGTCCAGCTTTTGCTGCCACAGCAAAGGTGCCAGCGGGGAAAAGTGATGCTGGTCCTCACTGCCTCCTGGAACCCCTTCAAATGCCCCACACAATTTGGCCCTCTCTGCTTTCCTGCGCACTCTAGCCTCAAAAGCACCTTTTTTCACTTTCGCCGCTCTTTGGAGCCAAAAAGACAAACGTCCAGCTTTTGCTGCCACAGCAAAGGTGCCAGCGGGGAAAAGTGATGCTGGTCCTCGCTGCCTCCTGGAACCCCTTCAAATGCCCCAGACAATTTGGCCCTCTCTGCTTTCCTGCGCACTCTAGCCTCAAAAGCACCTTTTTTCACTTTCACCGCTGTTTGGAGCCAAAAAGACAAACGTCCAGCTTTTGCTGCCACAGCAAAGGTGCCAGCGGGGAAAAGTGATGCTGGTCCTCACTGCCTCCTTCAACCCCTTCAAATGCCCCAGACAATTTGGCCCTCTCTGCTTTCCTGCGCACTCTAGCCTCAAAAGCACCTTTTTTCACTTTTGCCGATGTTTGGAGCCAAAAGGACAAACGTCCAGCTTTTGCTGCCACAGCAAAGGTGCCAGCGGGGAAAAGTGATGCTGGTCCTCACTGCCTCCTGGAACCCCTTCAAATGCCCCAGACAATTTGGCCCTCTCTGCTTTCCTGCGCACTCTAGCCTCAAAAGCACCTTTTTTCACTTTCGCCGCTGTTTGGAGCCAAAAAGACAAACGTCCAGCTTTTGCTGCCACAGCAAAGGTGCCAGCGGGGAAAAGTGATGCTGGTCCTCACTGCCTCCTGGAACCCCTTCAAATGCCCCAGACAATTTGGCCCTCTCTGCTTTCCTGCGCACTCTAGCCTCAAAAGCACCTTTTTTCACTTTCGCCGCTGTTTGGAGCCAAAAGGACAAACGTCCAGCTTTTGCTGCCACAGCAAAGGTGCCAGCGGGGAAAAGTGATGCTGGTCCTCACTGCCTCCTGCAACCTTTTCAAATGCCCCACACAATTTGGCCCTCTCTGCTTTCCTGCACACTCTAGCCTCAAAAGCACCTTTTTTCACTTTCGCCGCTGTTTGGAGCCAAAAAGACAAACGTCCAGCTTTTGCTGCCACAGCAAAGGTGCCAGCGGGGAAAAGTGATGCTGGTCCTCACTGCCTCCTGGAACCCCTTCAAATGCCCCAGACCATTTGGCCCTCTCTGCTTTCCTGCGCACTCTAGCCTCAAAAGCACCTTTTTTCACTTTCGGCGCCCTCCGGAGGAAAAAAGACAAACGTCCAGCTTTTGCTGCCACAGCAAAGGTGCCAGCAGGGAAAAGTGATGCTGGTCCCCACTGCCTCCTGGAACCCCTTCAAATGCCCCAGACAATTTGGCCCTCTCTGCTTTCCTGCGCACTCTAGCCTCAAAAGCACCTTTTTTCACTTTCGGCGCCCTCCGGAGTAAAAAAGACAAACGTCCAGCTTTTGCTGCCACAGCAAAGGTGCCGGCGGGGAAAAGTGATGCTGGTCCTCACTGCCTCCTGGAACCCCTTCAAATGCCCCACACAATTTGGCCCTCTCTGCTTTCCTGCGCACTCTAGCCTCACAAGCACCTTTTTTCACTTTTGCCGCTGTTTGGAGCCAAAAAGACAAACGTCCAGCTTTTGCTGCCACAGCAAAGGTGCCAGCGGGGAAAAGTGATGCTGGTCCTCACTGCCTCCTGGAACCCCTTCAAATGCCCCAGACAATTTGGCCCTCTCTGCTTTCCTGCGCACTCTAGCCTCACAAGCACCTTTTTTTCACTTTCGCTGCTGTTTGGAGCCAAAAAGACAAACGTCCAGCTTTTCCTGCCACAGAAAAGGTGCCAGCGGGGAAAAGTGATGCTGGTCCTCACTGCCTCCTGGAACCCCTTCAAATGCCCCACACAATTTGGCCCTCTCTGCTTTCCTGCGCACTCTAGCCTCAAAAGCACCTTTTTTCACTTTCGGCGCCCTCCGGTGGAAAAAAGAAGAACGTCCAGCTTTTGCTGCCACAGCAAAGGTGCCAGCGGGGAAAAGTGATGCTGGTCCTCACTGCCTCCTGGAACCCCTTCAAATGCCCCAGACCATTTGGCCCTCTCTGCTTTCCTGCACACTCTAGCCTCAAAAGCACCTTTTTTCACTTTCGCCGCTGTTTGGAGCCAAAAAGACAAACGTCCAGCTTTTGCTGCCACAGCAAAGGTGCCAGCGGGGAAAAGTGATGCTGGTCCTCACTGCCTCCTGCAACCCCTTCAAATGCCCCAGACAATTTGGCCCTCTCTGCTTTCCTGCGCACTCTAGCCTCAAAAGCACCTTTTTTCACTTTCGCCGCTGTTTGGAGCCAAAAAGACAAACGTCCAGCTTTTGCTGCCACAGCAAAGGTGCCAGCGGGGAAAAGTGATGCTGGTCCTCACTGCCTCCTGGAACCCCTTCAAATGCCCCACACAATTTGGCCCTCTCTGCTTTCCTGCGCACTCTAGCCTCAAAAGCACCTTTTTTCACTTTCGCCGCTGTTTGGAGCCAAAAAGACAAACGTCCAGCTTTTGCTGCCACAGCAAAGGTGCCAGCGGGGAAAAGTGATGCTGGTCCTCACTGCCTCCTGCAACCCCTTCAAATGCCCCAGACAATTTGGCCCTCTCTGCTTTCCTGCGCACTCTAGCCTCAAAAGCACCTTTTTTCACTTTCGCCGCTCTTTGGAGCCAAAAAGACAAACGTCCAGCTTCTGCTGCCACAGCAAAGGTGCCAGCGGGGAAAAGTGATGCTGGTCCTCACTGCCTCCTGGAACCCCTTCAAATGCCCCACACAATTTGGCCCTCTCTGCTTTCCTGCGCACTCTAGCCTCAAAAGCACCTTTTTCCACTTGCGCCGCTGTTTGGAGCCAAAAAGACAAACGTCCAGCTTTTGCTGCCACAGCAAAGGTGCCAGCGGGGAAAAGTGATGCTGGTCCTCACTACCTCCTGGAACCCCTTCAAATGCCCCAGACAATTTGGCCCTCTCTGCTTTCCTGCGCACTCTAGCCTCAAAAGCACCTTTTTTCACTTTCGCCGCTCTTTGGAGCCAAAAAGACAAACGTCCAGCTTTTGCTGCCACAGCAAAGGTGCCAGCGGGGAAAAGTGATGCTGGTCCTCACTGCCTCCTGGAACCCCTTCAAATGCCCCAGACAATTTGGCCCTCTCTGCTTTCCTGCGCACTCTAGCCTCAAAAGCACCTTTTTTCACTTTCGCCGCTGTTTGGAGCCAAAAAGACAAACGTCCAGCTTCTGCTGCCACAGCAAAGGTGCCAGCGGGGAAAAGTGATGCTGGTCCTCACTGCCTCCTGGAACCCCTTCAAATGCCCCAGACAATTTGGCCCTCTCTGCTTTCCTGCGCACTCTAGCCTCAAAAGCACCTTTTTTCACTTTCGCCGCTCTTTGGAGCCAAAAAGACAAACGTCCAGCTTTTGCTGCCACAGCAAAGGTGCCAGCGGGGAAAAGTGATGCTGGTCCTCACTGCCTCCTGGAACCCCTTCAAATGCCCCACACAATTTGGCCCTCTCTGCTTTCCTGCGCACTCTAGCCTCAAAAGCACCTTTTTTCACTTTTGCCGCTGTTTGGAGCCAAAAAGACAAACGTCCAGCTTTTGCTGCCACAGCAAAGGTGCCAGCGGGGAAAAGTGATGCTGGTCCTCACTGCCTCCTGGAACCCCTTCAAATGCCCCAGACAATTTGGCCCTCTCTGCTTTCCTGCGCACTCTAGCCTCAAAAGCACCTTTTTTCACTTTTGCCGATGTTTGGAGCCAAAAGGACAAACGTCCAGCTTTTGCTGCCACAGCAAAGGTGCCAGCGGGGAAAAGTGATGCTGGTCCTCACTGCCTCCTGGAACCCCTTCAAATGCCCCACACAATTTGGCCCTCTCTGCTTTCCTGCGCACTCTAGCCTCAAAAGCACCTTTTTTCACTTTCGGCGCTGTTTGGAGCCAAAAGGACAAACGTCCAGCTTTTGCTGCCACAGCAAAGGTGCCAGCGGGGAAAAGTGATGCTAGTCCTCACTGCCTCCTGGAACCCCTTCAAATGCCCCACACAATTTGGCCCTCTCTGCTTTCCTGCGCACTCTAGCCTCAAAAGCACCTTTTTTCACTTTCGCCGCTGTTTGGAGCCAAAAAGACAAACGTCCAGCTTTTGCTGCCACAGCAAAGGTGCCAGCGGGGAAAAGTGATGCTGGTCCTCACTGCCTCCTGGAACCCCTTCAAATGCCCCACACAATTTGGCCCTCTCTGCTTTCCTGCGCACTCTAGCCTCAAAAGCACCTTTTTTCACTTTTGCCGCTGTTTGGAGCCAAAAAGACAAACGTCCAGCTTCTGCTGCCACAGCAAAGGTGCCAGCGGGGAAAAGTGATGCTGGTCCTCACTGCCTCCTGCAACCCCTTCAAATGCCCCACACAATTTGGCCCTCTCTGCTTTCCTGCGCACTCTAGCCTCAAAAGCACCTTTTTTCACTTTTGCCGCTGTTTGGAGCCAAAAAGACAAACGTCCAGCTTTTGCTGCCACAGCAAAGGTGCCAGCGGGGAAAAGTGATGCTGGTCCTCACTGCCTCCTGGAACCCCTTCAAATGCCCCAGACAATTTGGCCCTCTCTGCTTTCCTGCGCACTCTAGCCTCAAAAGCACCTTTTTTCACTTTTGCCGATGTTTGGAGCCAAAAGGACAAACGTCCAGCTTTTGCTGCCACAGCAAAGGTGCCAGCGGGGAAAAGTGATGCTGGTCCTCACTGCCTCCTGGAACCCCTTCAAATGCCCCACACAATTTGGCCCTCTCTGCTTTCCTGCGCACTCTAGCCTCAAAAGCACCTTTTTTCACTTTCGGCGCTGTTTGGAGCCAAAAGGACAAACGTCCAGCTTTTGCTGCCACAGCAAAGGTGCCAGCGGGGAAAAGTGATGCTAGTCCTCACTGCCTCCTGGAACCCCTTCAAATGCCCCACACAATTTGGCCCTCTCTGCTTTCCTGCGCACTCTAGCCTCAAAAGCACCTTTTTTCACTTTCGCCGCTGTTTGGAGCCAAAAAGACAAACGTCCAGCTTTTGCTGCCACAGCAAAGGTGCCAGCGGGGAAAAGTGATGCTGGTCCTCACTGCCTCCTGGAACCCCTTCAAATGCCCCACACAATTTGGCCCTCTCTGCTTTCCTGCGCACTCTAGCCTCAAAAGCACCTTTTTTCACTTTTGCCGCTGTTTGGAGCCAAAAAGACAAACGTCCAGCTTCTGCTGCCACAGCAAAGGTGCCAGCGGGGAAAAGTGATGCTGGTCCTCACTGCCTCCTGCAACCCCTTCAAATGCCCCAGACAATTTGGCCCTCTCTGCTTTCCTGCGCACTCTAGCCTCAAAAGCACCTTTTTTCACTTTTGCCGCTCTTTGGAGCCAAAAAGACAAACGTCCAGCTTCTGCTGCCACAGCAAAGGTGCCAGCGGGGAAAAGTGATGCTGGTCCTCACTGCCTCCTGGAACCCCTTCAAATGCCCCAGACAATTTGGACCTCTCTGCTTTCCTGCGCACTCTAGCCTCAAAAGCACCTTTTTCCACTTTCGCCGCTGTTTGGAGCCAAAAAGACAAACGTCCAGCTTTTGCTGCCACAGCAAAGGTGCCAGCGGGGAAAAGTGATGCTGGTCCTCACTACCTCCTGGAACCCCTTCAAATGCCCCAGACAATTTGGCCCTCTCTGCTTTCCTGCGCGCTCTAGCCTCAAAAGCACCTTTTTTCACTTTCGCCGCTGTTTGGAGCCAAAAAGACAAACGTCCAGCTTTTGCTGCCACAGCAAAGGTGCCAGCGGGGAAAAGTGATGCTGGTCCTCACTGCCTCCTGGAACCCCTTCAAATGCCCCAGACAATTTGGCCCTCTCTGCTTTCCTGCGCACTCTAGCCTCAAAAGGACCTTTTTTCACTTTCGCCGCTCTTTGGAGCCAAAAAGACAAACGTCCAGCTTCTGCTGCCACAGCAAAGGTGCCAGCGGGGAAAAGTGATGCTGGTCCTCACTGCCTCCTGGAACCCCTTCAAATGCCCCACACAATTTGGCCCTCTCTGCTTTCCTGCGCACTCTAGCCTCAAAAGCACCTTTTTTCACTTTCGCCGCTGTTTGGAGCCAAAAGGACAAACGTCCAGCTTTTGCTGCCACAGCAAAGGTGCCAGCGGGGAAAAGTGATGCTGGTCCTCACTGCCTCCTGGAACCCCTTCAAATGCCCCACACAATTTGGCCCTCTCTGCTTTCCTGCGCACTCTAGCCTCAAAAGCACCTTTTTTCACTTTCGCCGCTGTTTGGAGCCAAAAAGACAAACGTCCAGCTTTTGCTGCCACAGCAAAGGTGCCAGCTGGGAAAAGTGATGCTGGTCCTCACTGCCTCCTGGAACCCCTTCAAATGCCCCAGACAATTTGGCCCTCTCTGCTTTCCTGCGCACTCTAGCCTCAAAAGCACCTTTTTTCACTTTCGCCGCTGTTTGGAGCCAAAAAGACAAACGTCCAGCTTTTGCTGCCACAGCAAAGGTGCCAGAGGGGAAAAGTGATGCTGGTCCTCACTGCCTCCTGGAACCCCTTCAAATGCCCCAGACAATTTGGCCCTCTCTGCTTTCCTGCGCGCTCTAGCCTCAAAAGCACCTTTTTCCACTTTCGCCGCTGTTTGGAGCCAAAAAGACAAACGTCCAGCTTTTGCTGCCACAGCAAAGGTGCCAGCGGGGAAAAGTGATGCTGGTCCTCACTACCTCCTGGAACCCCTTCAAATGCCCCAGACAATTTGGCCCTCTCTGCTTTCCTGCGCACTCTAGCCTCAAAAGCACCTTTTTTCACTTTCGCCGCTGTTTGGAGCCAAAAAGACAAACGTCCAGCTTTTGCTGCCACAGCAAAGGTGCCAGCGGGGAAAAGTGATGCTGGTCCTCACTGCCTCCTGGAACCCCTTCAAATGCCCCAGACAATTTGGCCCTCTCTGCTTTCCTGCGCACTCTAGCCTCAAAAGGACCTTTTTTCACTTTCGCCGCTCTTTGGAGCCAAAAAGACAAACGTCCAGCTTCTGCTGCCACAGCAAAGGTGCCAGCGGGGAAAAGTGATGCTGGTCCTCACTGCCTCCTGGAACCCCTTCAAATGCCCCAGACAATTTGGCCCTCTCTGCTTTCCTGCGCACTCTAGCCTCAAAAGCACCTTTTTCTACTTTTGCCGCTGTTTGGAGCCAAAAGGACAAACGTCCAGCTTTTGCTGCCACAGCAAAGGTGCCAGCGGGGAAAAGTGATGCTGGTCCTCACTGCCTCCTGGAACCCCTTCAAATGCCCCACACAATTTGGCCCTCTCTGCTTTCCTGCGCACTCTAGCCTCAAAAGCACCTTTTTTCACTTTCGCCGCTGTTTGGAGCCAAAAAGACAAACGTCCAGCTTTTGCTGCCACAGCAAAGGTGCCAGCGGGGAAAAGTGATGCTGGTCCTCACTGCCTCCTGGAACCCCTTCAAATGCCCCAGACAATTTGGCCCTCTCTGCTTTCCTGCGCACTCTAGCCTCAAAAGCACCTTTTTTCACTTTCGCCGCTGTTTGGAGCCAAAAAGACAAACGTCCAGCTTTTGCTGCCACAGCAAAGGTGCCAGAGGGGAAAAGTGATGCTGGTCCTCACTGCCTCCTGGAACCCCTTCAAATGCCCCAGACAATTTGGCCCTCTCTGCTTTCCTGCGCGCTCTAGCCTCAAAAGCACCTTTTTTCACTTTCGCCGCTGTTTGGAGCCAAAAAGACAAACGTCCAGCTTTTGCTGCCACAGCAAAGGTGCCAGCGGGGAAAGGTGATGCTGGTCCTCACTGCCTCCTGGAACCCCTTCAAATGCCCCAGACAATTTGGCCCTCTCTGCTTTCCTGCGCACTCTAGCCTCAAAAGCACCTTTTTTCACTTTCGCCGCTGTTTGGAGCCAAAAAGACAAACGTCCAGCTTTTGCTGCCACAGCAAAGGTGCCAGCGGGGAAAAGTGATGCTGGTCCTCACTGCCTCCTGCAACCCCTTCAAATGCCCCACACAATTTGGCCCTCTCTGCTTTCCTGCGCACTCTAGCCTCAAAAGCACCTTTTTTCACTTTCGCCGCTCTTTGGAGCCAAAAAGACAAACGTCCAGCTTTTGCTGCCACAGCAAAGGTGCCAGCGGGGAAAAGTGATGCTGGTCCTCACTGCCTCCTGGAACCCCTTCAAATGCCCCAGACAATTTGGCCCTCTCAGCTTTCCTGCGCACTCTAGCCTCAAAAGCACCTTTTTTCACTTTCGCCGCTGTTTGGAGCCAAAAAGACAAACGTCCAGCTTTTGCTGCCACAGCAAAGGTGCCAGCGGGGAAAAGTGATGCTGGTCCTCACTGCCTCCTGGAACCCCTTCAAATGCCCCACACAATTTGGCCCTCTCTGCTTTCCTGCGCACTCTAGCCTCAAAAGCACCTTTTTTCACTTTTGACGATGTTTGGAGCCAAAAGGACAAACGTCCAGCTTTTGCTGCCACAGCAAAGGTGCCAGCGGGGAAAAGTGATGCTGGTCCTCACTGCCTCCTGGAACCCCTTCAAATGCCCCACACAATTGGGCCCTCTCTGCTTTCCTGCGCACTCTAGCCTCAAAAGCACCTTTTTTCACTTTCGCCGCTGTTTGGAGCCAAAAAGACAAACGTCCAGCTTTTGCTGCCACAGCAAAGGTGCCAGCGGGGAAAAGTGATGCTGGTCCTCGCTGCCTCCTGGAACCCCTTCAAATGCCCCAGACAATTTGGCCCTCTCTGCTTTCCTGCGCACTCTAGCCTCAAAAGCACCTTTTTTCACTTTCGCCGCTGTTTGGAGCCAAAAAGACAAACGTCCAGCTTTTGCTGCCACAGCAAAGGTGCCAGCGGGGAAAAGTGATGCTGGTCCTCACTGCCTCCTGGAACCCCTTCAAATGCCCCAGACAATTTGGCCCTCTCTGCTTTCCTGCGCACTCTAGCCTCAAAAGCACCTTTTTTCACTTTTGCCGATGTTTGGAGCCAAAAGGACAAACGTCCAGCTTTTGCTGCCACAGCAAAGGTGCCAGCGGGGAAAAGTGATGCTGGTCCTCACTGCCTCCTGGAACCCCTTCAAATGCCCCACACAATTTGGCCCTCTCTGCTTTCCTGCGCACTCTAGCCTCAAAAGCACCTTTTTTCACTTTCGCCGCTGTTTGGAGCCAAAAAGACAAACGTCCAGCTTTTGCTGCCACAGCAAAGGTGCCAGCGGGGAAAAGTGATGCTGGTCCTCACTGCCTCCTGGAACCCCTTCAAATGCCCCACACAATTTGGCCCTCTCTGCTTTCCTGCGCACTCTAGCCTCAAAAGCACCTTTTTTCACTTTCGCCGCTGTTTGGAGCCAAAAGGACAAACGTCCAGCTTTTGCTGCCACAGCAAAGGTGCCAGCGGGGAAAAGTGATGCTGGTCCTCACTGCCTTCTGGAACCCCTTCAAATGCCCCACACAATTTGGCCCTATCTGCTTTCCTGCACACTCTAGCCTCAAAAGCACCTTTTTTCACTTTCGGCGCTGTTTGGAGCCAAAAGGACAAACGTCCAGCTTTTGCTGCCACAGCAAAGGTGCCAGCGGGGAAAAGTGATGCTAGTCCTCACTGCCTCCTGGAACCCCTTCAAATGCCCCACACAATTTGGCCCTCTCTGCTTTCCTGCGCACTCTAGCCTCAAAAGCACCTTTTTTCACTTTCGCCGCTGTTTGGAGCCAAAAAGACAAACGTCCAGCTTTTGCTGCCACAGCAAAGGTGCCAGCGGGGAAAAGTGATGCTGGTCCTCACTGCCTCCTGGAACCCCTTCAAATGCCCCACACAATTTGGCCCTCTCTGCTTTCCTGCGCACTCTAGCCTCAAAAGCACCTTTTTTCACTTTTGCCGCTGTTTGGAGCCAAAAAGACAAACGTCCAGCTTCTGCTGCCACAGCAAAGGTGCCAGCGGGGAAAAGTGATGCTGGTCCTCACTGCCTCCTGCAACCCCTTCAAATGCCCCAGACAATTTGGCCCTCTCTGCTTTCCTGCGCACTCTAGCCTCAAAAGCACCTTTTTTCACTTTTGCCGCTCTTTGGAGCCAAAAAGACAAACGTCCAGCTTCTGCTGCCACAGCAAAGGTGCCAGCGGGGAAAAGTGATGCTGGTCCTCACTGCCTCCTGGAACCCCTTCAAATGCCCCAGACAATTTGGACCTCTCTGCTTTCCTGCGCACTCTAGCCTCAAAAGCACCTTTTTCCACTTTCGCCGCTGTTTGGAGCCAAAAAGACAAACGTCCAGCTTTTGCTGCCACAGCAAAGGTGCCAGCGGGGAAAAGTGATGCTGGTCCTCACTACCTCCTGGAACCCCTTCAAATGCCCCAGACAATTTGGCCCTCTCTGCTTTCCTGCGCGCTCTAGCCTCAAAAGCACCTTTTTTCACTTTCGCCGCTGTTTGGAGCCAAAAAGACAAACGTCCAGCTTTTGCTGCCACAGCAAAGGTGCCAGCGGGGAAAAGTGATGCTGGTCCTCACTGCCTCCTGGAACCCCTTCAAATGCCCCAGACAATTTGGCCCTCTCTGCTTTCCTGCGCACTCTAGCCTCAAAAGGACCTTTTTTCACTTTCGCCGCTCTTTGGAGCCAAAAAGACAAACGTCCAGCTTCTGCTGCCACAGCAAAGGTGCCAGCGGGGAAAAGTGATGCTGGTCCTCACTGCCTCCTGGAACCCCTTCAAATGCCCCAGACAATTTGGCCCTCTCTGCTTTCCTGCGCACTCTAGCCTCAAAAAGCACCTTTTTTCACTTTCGCCGCTGTTTGGAGCCAAAAGGACAAACGTCCAGCTTTTGCTGCCACAGCAAAGGTGCCAGCGGGGAAAAGTGATGCTGGTCCTCACTGCCTCCTGGAACCCCTTCAAATGCCCCAGACAATTTGGCCCTCTCTGCTTTCCTGCGCACTCTAGCCTCAAAAGCACCTTTTTTCACTTTCGCCGCTGTTTGGAGCCAAAAAGACAAACGTCCAGCTTTTGCTGCCACAGCAAAGGTGCCAGCTGGGAAAAGTGATGCTGGTCCTCACTGCCTCCTGGAACCCCTTCAAATGCCCCAGACAATTTGGCCCTCTCTGCTTTCCTGCGCACTCTAGCCTCAAAAGCACCTTTTTTCACTTTCGCCGCTGTTTGGAGCCAAAAAGACAAACGTCCAGCTTTTGCTGCCACAGCAAAGGTGCCAGAGGGGAAAAGTGATGCTGGTCCTCACTGCCTCCTGGAACCCCTTCAAATGCCCCAGACAATTTGGCCCTCTCTGCTTTCCTGCGCGCTCTAGCCTCAAAAGCACCTTTTTCCACTTTCGCCGCTGTTTGGAGCCAAAAAGACAAACGTCCAGCTTTTGCTGCCACAGCAAAGGTGCCAGCGGGGAAAAGTGATGCTGGTCCTCACTACCTCCTGGAACCCCTTCAAATGCCCCAGACAATTTGGCCCTCTCTGCTTTCCTGCGCACTCTAGCCTCAAAAGCACCTTTTTTCACTTTCGCCGCTGTTTGGAGCCAAAAAGACAAACGTCCAGCTTTTGCTGCCACAGCAAAGGTGCCAGCGGGGAAAAGTGATGCTGGTCCTCACTGCCTCCTGGAACCCCTTCAAATGCCCCAGACAATTTGGCCCTCTCTGCTTTCCTGCGCACTCTAGCCTCAAAAGGACATTTTTTCACTTTCGCCACTCTTTGGAGCCAAAAAGACAAACGTCCAGCTTCTGCTGCCACAGCAAAGGTGCCAGCGGGGAAAAGTGATGCTGGTCCTCACTGCCTCCTGGAACCCCTTCAAATGCCCCAGACAATTTGGCCCTCTCTGCTTTCCTGCGCACTCTAGCCTCAAAAGCACCTTTTTCTACTTTTGCCGCTGTTTGGAGCCAAAAGGACAAACGTCCAGCTTTTGCTGCCACAGCAAAGGTGCCAGCGGGGAAAAGTGATGCTGGTCCTCACTGCCTCCTGGAACCCCTTCAAATGCCCCACACAATTTGGCCCTCTCTGCTTTCCTGCGCACTCTAGCCTCAAAAGCACCTTTTTTCACTTTCGCCGCTCTTTGGAGCCAAAAAGACAAACGTCCAGCTTTTGCTGCCACAGCAAAGGTGCCAGCGGGGAAAAGTGATGCTGGTCCTCACTGCCTCCTGGAACCCCTTCAAATGCCCCAGACAATTTGGCCCTCTCTGCTTTCCTGCGCACTCTAGCCTCAAAAGCACCTTTTTTCACTTTCGCCGCTGTTTGGAGCCAAAAAGACAAACGTCCAGCTTTTGCTGCCACAGCAAAGGTGCCAGAGGGGAAAAGTGATGCTGGTCCTCACTGCCTCCTGGAACCCCTTCAAATGCCCCAGACAATTTGGCCCTCTCTGCTTTCCTGCGCGCTCTAGCCTCAAAAGCACCTTTTTTCACTTTCGCCGCTGTTTGGAGCCAAAAAGACAAACGTCCAGCTTTTGCTGCCACAGCAAAGGTGCCAGCGGGGAAAAGGTGATGCTGGTCCTCACTGCCTCCTGGAACCCCTTCAAATGCCCCAGACAATTTGGCCCTCTCTGCTTTCCTGCGCACTCTAGCCTCAAAAGCACCTTTTTTTCACTTTCGCCGCTGTTTGGAGCCAAAAAGACAAACGTCCAGCTTTGCTGCCACAGCAAAGGTGCCAGCGGGGAAAAGTGATGCTGGTCCTCACTGCCTCCTGGAACCCCTTCAAATGCCCCACACAATTTGGCCCTCTCTGCTTTCCTGCGCACTCTAGCCTCAAAAGCACCTTTTTTCACTTTCGCCGCTCTTTGGAGCCAAAAAGACAAACGTCCAGCTTTTGCTGCCACAGCAAAGGTGCCAGCGGGGAAAAGTGATGCTGGTCCTCACTGCCTCCTGGAACCCCTTCAAATGCCCCAGACAATTTGGCCCTCTCAGCTTTCCTGCGCACTCTAGCCTCAAAAGCACCTTTTTTCACTTTCGCCGCTGTTTGGAGCCAAAAGACAAACGTCCAGCTTTTGCTGCCACAGCAAAGGTGCCAGCGGGGAAAAGTGATGCTGGTCCTCACTGCCTCCTGGAACCCCTTCAAATGCCCCACACAATTTGGCCCTCTCTGCTTTCCTGCGCACTCTAGCCTCAAAAGCACCTTTTTTCACTTTTGACGATGTTTGGAGCCAAAAGGACAAACGTCCAGCTTTTGCTGCCACAGCAAAGGTGCCAGCGGGAAAAGTGATGCTGGTCCTCACTGCCTCCTGGAACCCCTTCAAATGCCCCACACAATTGGGCCCTCTCTGCTTTCCTGCGCACTCTAGCCTCAAAAGCACCTTTTTTCACTTTCGCCGCTGTTTGGAGCCAAAAGACAAACGTCCCAGCTTTTGCTGCCACAGCAAAGGTGCCAGCGGGGAAAAGTGATGCTGGTCCTCGCTGCCTCCTGGAACCCCTTCAAATGCCCCAGACAATTTGGCCCTCTCTGCTTTCCTGCGCACTCTAGCCTCAAAAGCACCTTTTTTCACTTTCGCCGCTGTTTGGAGCCAAAAAGACAAACGTCCAGCTTTTGCTGCCACAGCAAAGGTGCCAGCGGGGAAAAGTGATGCTGGTCCTCACTGCCTCCTGGAACCCCTTCAAATGCCCCAGACAATTTGGCCCTCTCTGCTTTCCTGCGCACTCTAGCCTCAAAAGCACCTTTTTTCACTTTTGCCGATGTTTGGAGCCAAAAGGACAAACGTCCAGCTTTTGCTGCCACAGCAAAGGTGCCAGCGGGGAAAAGTGATGCTGGTCCTCACTGCCTCCTGCAACCCCTTCAAATGCCCCACACAATTTGGCCCTCTCTGCTTTCCTGCGCACTCTAGCCTCAAAAGCACCTTTTTTCACTTTCGCCGCTGTTTGGAGCCAAAAAGACAAACGTCCAGCTTTTGCTGCCACAGCAAAGGTGCCAGCGGGGAAAAGTGATGCTGGTCCTCACTGCCTCCTGGAACCCCTTCAAATGCCCCACACAATTTGGCCCTCTCTGCTTTCCTGCGCACTCTAGCCTCAAAAGCACCTTTTTTCACTTTCGCCGCTCTTTGGAGCCAAAAGGACAAACGTCCAGCTTTTGCTGCCACAGCAAAGGTGCCAGCGGGGAAAAGTGATGCTGGTCCTCACTGCCTTCTGGAACCCCTTCAAATGCCCCACACAATTTGGCCCTATCTGCTTTCCTGCACACTCTAGCCTCAAAAGCACCTTTTTTCACTTTCGCCGCTGTTTGGAGCCAAAAAGACAAACGTCCAGCTTTTGCTGCCACAGCAAAGGTGCCAGCGGGGAAAAGTGATGCTGGTCCTCACTGCCTTCTGGAACCCCTTCAAATGCCCCAGACCATTTGGCCCTCTCTGCTTTCCTGCGCACTCTAGCCTCAAAAGCACCTTTTTTCACTTTCGGCGCCCTCCGGAGGAAAAAAGACAAACGTCCAGCTTTTGCTGACACAGCAAAGGTGCCAGCAGGGAAAAGTGATGCTGGTCCTCACTGCCTCCTGGAACCCCTTCAAATGCCCCAGACAATTTGGCCCTCTCTGCTTTCCTGCGCACTCTAGCCTCAAAAGCACCTTTTTTCACTTTCGGCGCCCTCCGGAGGAAAAAAGACAAACGTCCAGCTTTTGCTGCCACAGCAAAGGTGCCGGCGGGGAAAAGTGATGCTGGTCCTCACTGCCTCCTGGAACCCCTTCAAATGCCCCACACAATTTGGCCCTCTCTGCTTTCCTGCGCACTCTAGCCTCACAAGCACCTTTTTTCACTTTTGCCGCTGTTTGGAGCCAAAAAGACAAACGTCCAGCTTTTGCTGCCACAGCAAAGGTGCCAGCGGGGAAAAGTGATGCTGGTCCTCACTGCCTCCTGGAACCCCTTCAAATGCCCCAGACAATTTGGCCCTCTCTGCTTTCCTGCGCACTCTAGCCTCACAAGCACCTTTTTTTCACTTTCGCTGCTGTTTGGAGCCAAAAAGACAAACGTCCAGCTTTTCCTGCCACAGAAAAGGTGCCAGCGGGGAAAAGTGATGCTGGTCCTCACTGCCTCCTGGAACCCCTTCAAATGCCCCACACAATTTGGCCCTCTCTGCTTTCCTGCGCACTCTAGCCTCAAAAGCACCTTTTTTCACTTTCGGCGCCCTCCGGTGGAAAAAAGAAGAACGTCCAGCTTTTGCTGCCACAGCAAAGGTGCCAGCGGGGAAAAGTGATGCTGGTCCTCACTGCCTCCTGGAACCCCTTCAAATGCCCCAGACCATTTGGCCCTCTCTGCTTTCCTGCACACTCTAGCCTCAAAAGCACCTTTTTTCACTTTCGCCGCTGTTTGGAGCCAAAAAGACAAACGTCCAGCTTTTGCTGCCACAGCAAAGGTGCCAGCAGGGAAAAGTGATGCTGGTCCTCACTGCCTCCTGGAACCCCTTCAAATGCCCCAGACAATTTGGCCCTCTCTGCTTTCCTGCGCACTCTAGCCTCAAAAGCACCTTTTTTCACTTTTGCCGCTGTTTGGAGCCAAAAAGACAAACGTCCAGCTTCTGCTGCCACAGCAAAGGTGCCAGCGGGGAAAAGTGATGCTGGTCCTCACTGCCTCCTGGAACCCCTTCAAATGCCCCAGACAATTTGGCCCTCTCTGCTTTCCTGCGCACTCTAGCCTCAAAAGCACCTTTTTTCACTTTTGCCGATGTTTGGAGCCAAAAGGACAAACGTCCAGCTTTTGCTGCCACAGCAAAGGTGCCAGCGGGGAAAAGTGATGCTGGTCCTCACTGCCTCCTGGAACCCCTTCAAATGCCCCAGACAATTTGGACCTCTCTGCTTTCCTGCGCACTCTAGCCTCAAAAGCACCTTTTTTCACTTTCGCCGCTGTTTGGAGCCAAAAAGACAAACGTCCAGCTTTTGCTGCCACAGCAAAGGTGCCAGCGGGGAAAAGTGATGCTGGTCCTCACTGCCTCCTTCAACCCCTTCAAATGCCCCAGACAATTTGGCCCTCTCTGCTTTCCTGCGCACTCTAGCCTCAAAAGCACCTTTTTTCACTTTCGCCGCTGTTTGGAGCCAAAAGGACAAACGTCCAGCTTTTGCTGCCACAGCAAAGGTGCCAGCGGGGAAAAGTGATGCTAGTCCTCACTGCCTCCTGCAACCTTTTCAAATGCCCCACACAATTTGGCCCTCTCTGCTTTCCTGCGCACTCTAGCCTCAAAAGCACCTTTTTTCACTTTCGCCGCTGTTTGGAGCCAAAAAGACAAACGTCCAGCTTTTGCTGCCACAGCAAAGGTGCCAGCGGGGAAAAGTGATGCTGGTCCTCACTGCCTCCTGGAACCCCTTCAAATGCCCCACACAATTTGGCCCTCTCTGCTTTCCTGCGCACTCTAGCCTCAAAAGCACCTTTTTTCACTTTCGCCGCTGTTTGGAGCCAAAAAGACAAACGTCCAGCTTTTGCTGCCACAGCAAAGGTGCCAGCGGGGAAAAGTGATGCTGGTCCTCACTGCCTCCTGGAACCCCTTCAAATGCCCCAGACAATTTGGCCCTCTCTGCTTTCCTGCGCACTCTAGCCTCAAAAGCACCTTTTTCCACTTTCGCCGCTGTTTGGAGCCAAAAAGACAAACGTCCAGCTTTTGCTGCCACAGCAAAGGTGCCAGCGGGGAAAAGTGATGCTGGTCCTCACTGCCTCCTGGAACCCCTTCAAATGCCCCAGACAATTTGGCCCTCTCTGCTTTCCTGCGCACTCTAGCCTCAAAAGCACCTTTTTTCACTTTCGCCGCTCTTTGGAGCCAAAAAGACAAACGTCCAGCTTCTGCTGCCACAGCAAAGGTGCCAGCGGGGAAAAGTGATGCTGGTCCTCACTGCCTCCTGGAACCCCTTCAAATGCCCCACACAATTTGGCCCTCTCTGCTTTCCTGCGCACTCTAGCCTCAAAAGCACCTTTTTCCACTTTCGCCGCTGTTTGGAGCCAAAAAGACAAACGTCCAGCTTTTGCTGCCACAGCAAAGGTGCCAGCGGGGAAAAGTGATGCTGGTCCTCACTACCTCCTGGAACCCCTTCAAATGCCCCAGACAATTTGGCCCTCTCTGCTTTCCTGCGCACTCTAGCCTCAAAAGCACCTTTTTTCACTTTCGGCGCTGTTTGGAGCCAAAAAGACAAACGTCCAGCTTTTGCTGCCACAGCAAAGGTGCCAGCGGGGAAAGGTGATGCTGGTCCTCACTGCCTCCTGGAACCCCTTCAAATGCCCCACACAATTTGGCCCTCTCTGCTTTCCTGCGCACTCTAGCCTCAAAAGCACCTTTTTTCACTTTCGCCGCTGTTTGGAGCCAAAAAGACAAACGTCCAGCTTTTGCTGCCACAGCAAAGGTGCCAGCGGGGAAAAGTGATGCTGGTCCTCACTGCCTCCTGGAACCCCTTCAAATGCCCCACACAATTTGGCCCTCTCTGCTTTCCTGCGCACTCTAGCCTCAAAAGCACCTTTTTTCACTTTTGCCGCTGTTTGGAGCCAAAAGGACAAACGTCCAGCTTTTGCTGCCACAGCAAAGGTGCCAGCGGGGAAAGTGATGCTGGTCCTCACTGCCTCCTGGAACCCCTTCAAATGCCCCACACATTTGGGCCCTCTCTGCTTTCCTGCGCACTCTAGCCTCAAAAGCACCTTTTTTCACTTTCGCCGCTGTTTGGAGCCAAAAAGACAAACGTCCAGCTTTTGCTGCCACAGCAAAGGTGCCAGCGGGAAAAGTGATGCTGGTCCTCGCTGCCTCCTGGAACCCCTTCAAATGCCCCAGACAATTTGGCCCTCTCTGCTTTCCTGCGCACTCTAGCCTCAAAAGCACCTTTTTTCACTTTCGCCGCTCTTTGGAACCAAAAAGACAAACGTCCAGCTTTTGCTGCCACAGCAAAGGTGCCAGCGGGGAAAAGTGATGCTGGTCCTCACTGCCTCCTGGAACCCCTTCAAATGCCCCAGACAATTTGGCCCTCTCTGCTTTCCTGCGCACTCTAGCCTCAAAAGCACCTTTTTTCACTTTCGGCGCCCTCCGGAGGAAAAAAGACAAACGTCCAGCTTTTGCTGCCACAGCAAAGGTGCCAGCAGGGAAAAGTGATGCTGGTCCTCACTGCCTCCTGGAACCCCTTCAAATGCCCCAGACAATTTGGCCCTCTCTGCTTTCCTGCGCACTCTAGCCTCAAAAGCACCTTTTTTCACTTTCGGCGCCTCCGGAGGAAAAAAGACAAACGTCCAGCTTTTGCTGCCACAGCAAAGGTGCCGGCGGGGAAAAGTGATGCTGGTCCTCACTGCCTCCTGGAACCCCTTCAAATGCCCCACACAATTTGGCCCTCTCTGCTTTCCTGCGCACTCTAGCCTCACAAGCACCTTTTTTCACTTTTGCCGCTGTTTGGAGCCAAAAAGACAAACGTCAGCTTTTGCTGCCACAGCAAAGGTGCCAGCGGGGAAAAGTGATGCTGGTCCTCACTGCCTCCTGGACCCCTTCAAATGCCCCAGACAATTTGGCCCTCTCTGCTTTCCTGCGCGCTCTAGCCTCACAAGCACCTTTTTTTCACTTTCGCTGCTGTTTGGAGCCAAAAAGACAAACGTCCAGCTTTTCCTGCCACAGAAAAGGTGCCAGCGGGGAAAAGTGATGCTGGTCCTCACTGCCTCTGGAACCCCTTCAAATGCCCCACACAATTTGGCCCTCTCTGCTTTCCTGCGCACTCTAGCCTCAAAGCACCTTTTTTCACTTTCGCCGCTGTTTGGAGCCAAAAGGACAAACGTCCAGCTTTTGCTGCCACAGCAAAGGTGCCAGCGGGGAAAAGTGATGCTGGTCCTCACTGCCTCCTGGAACCCCTTCAAATGCCCCAGACAATTTGGCCCTCTCTGCTTTCCTGCGCGCTCTAGCCTCACAAGCACCTTTTTTTCACTTTCGCTGCTGTTTGGAGCCAAAAAGACAAACGTCCAGCTTTTCCTGCCACAGAAAAGGTGCCAGCGGGGAAAAGTGATGCTGGTCCTCACTGCCTCCTGGAACCCCTTCAAATGCCCCACACAATTTGGCCCTCTCTGCTTTCCTGCGCACTCTAGCCTCAAAAGCACCTTTTTTCACTTTCGCCGCTGTTTGGAGCCAAAAGGACAAACGTCCAGCTTTTGCTGCCACAGCAAAGGTGCCAGCGGGGAAAAGTGATGCTGGTCCTCACTGCCTTCTGGAACCCCTTCAAATGCCCCACACAATTTGGCCCCTATCTGCTTTCCTGCACACTCTAGCCTCAAAAGCACCTTTTTTCACTTTCGCCGCTGTTTGGAGCCAAAAAAGACAAACGTCCAGCTTTTGCTGCCACAGCAAAGGTGCCAGCGGGGAAAAGTGATGCTGGTCCTCACTGCCTTCTGGAACCCCTTCAAATGCCCCACACAATTTGGCCCTCTCTGCTTTCCTGCGCACTCTAGCCTCAAAAGCACCTTTTTTCACTTTCGCCGCTGTTTGGAGCCAAAAGGACAAACGTCCAGCTTTTGCTGCCACAGCAAAGGTGCCAGCGGGGAAAAGTGATGCTGGTCCTCACTGCCTTCTGGAACCCCTTCAAATGCCCCACACAATTTGGCCCTATCTGCTTTCCTGCACACTCTAGCCTCAAAAGCACCTTTTTTTCACTTTCGCCGCTGTTTGGAGCCAAAAAGACAAACGTCCAGCTTTTGCTGCCACAGCAAAGGTGCCAGCGGGGAAAAGTGATGCTGGTCCTCACTGCCTTCTGGAACCCCTTCAAATGCCCCAGACCATTTGGCCCTCTCTGCTTTCCTGCGCACTCTAGCCTCAAAAGCACCTTTTTTCACTTTCGGCGCCCTCCGGAGGAAAAAGACAAACGTCCAGCTTTTGCTGACACAGCAAAGGTGCCAGCAGGGAAAAGTGATGCTGGTCCTCACTGCCTCCTGGAACCCCTTCAAATGCCCCAGACAATTTGGCCCTCTCTGCTTTCCTGCGCACTCTAGCCTCAAAAGCACCTTTTTTCACTTTCGGCGCCCTCCGGAGGAAAAAAGACAAACGTCCAGCTTTTGCTGCCACAGCAAAGGTGCCGGCGGGGAAAAGTGATGCTGGTCCTCACTGCCTCCTGGAACCCCTTCAAATGCCCCACACAATTTGGCCCTCTCTGCTTTCCTGCGCACTCTAGCCTCACAAGCACCTTTTTTCACTTTTGCCGCTGTTTGGAGCCAAAAAGACAAACGTCCAGCTTTTGCTGCCACAGCAAAGGTGCCAGCGGGGAAAAGTGATGCTGGTCCTCACTGCCTCCTGGAACCCCTTCAAATGCCCCAGACAATTTGGCCCTCTCTGCTTTCCTGCGCACTCTAGCCTCACAAGCACCTTTTTTTCACTTTCGCTGCTGTTTGGAGCCAAAAAGACAAACGTCCAGCTTTTCCTGCCACAGAAAAGGTGCCAGCGGGGAAAAGTGATGCTGGTCCTCACTGCCTCCTGGAACCCCTTCAAATGCCCCACACAATTTGGCCCTCTCTGCTTTCCTGCGCACTCTAGCCTCAAAAGCACCTTTTTTCACTTTCGGCGCCCTCCGGTGGAAAAAAGAAGAACGTCCAGCTTTTGCTGCCACAGCAAAGGTGCCAGCGGGGAAAAGTGATGCTGGTCCTCACTGCCTCCTGGAACCCCTTCAAATGCCCCAGACCATTTGGCCCTCTCTGCTTTCCTGCACACTCTAGCCTCAAAAGCACCTTTTTTCACTTTCGCCGCTGTTTGGAGCCAAAAAGACAAACGTCCAGCTTTTGCTGCCACAGCAAAGGTGCCAGCAGGGAAAAGTGATGCTGGTCCTCACTGCCTCCTGGAACCCCTTCAAATGCCCCAGACAATTTGGCCCTCTCTGCTTTCCTGCGCACTCTAGCCTCAAAAGCACCTTTTTTCACTTTTGCCGCTGTTTGGAGCCAAAAAGACAAACGTCCAGCTTCTGCTGCCACAGCAAAGGTGCCAGCGGGGAAAAGTGATGCTGGTCCTCACTGCCTCCTGGAACCCCTTCAAATGCCCCAGACAATTTGGCCCTCTCTGCTTTCCTGCGCACTCTAGCCTCAAAAGCACCTTTTTTCACTTTTGCCGATGTTTGGAGCCAAAAGGACAAACGTCCAGCTTTTGCTGCCACAGCAAAGGTGCCAGCGGGGAAAAGTGATGCTGGTCCTCACTGCCTCCTGGAACCCCTTCAAATGCCCCAGACAATTTGGACCTCTCTGCTTTCCTGCGCACTCTAGCCTCAAAAGCACCTTTTTTCACTTTCGCCGCTGTTTGGAGCCAAAAAGACAAACGTCCAGCTTTTGCTGCCACAGCAAAGGTGCCAGCGGGGAAAAGTGATGCTGGTCCTCACTGCCTCCTTCAACCCCTTCAAATGCCCCAGACAATTTGGCCCTCTCTGCTTTCCTGCGCACTCTAGCCTCAAAAGCACCTTTTTTCACTTTCGCCGCTGTTTGGAGCCAAAAGGACAAACGTCCAGCTTTTGCTGCCACAGCAAAGGTGCCAGCGGGGAAAAGTGATGCTAGTCCTCACTGCCTCCTGCAACCTTTTCAAATGCCCCACACAATTTGGCCCTCTCTGCTTTCCTGCGCACTCTAGCCTCAAAAGCACCTTTTTTCACTTTCGCCGCTGTTTGGAGCCAAAAAGACAAACGTCCAGCTTTTGCTGCCACAGCAAAGGTGCCAGCGGGGAAAAGTGATGCTGGTCCTCACTGCCTCCTGGAACCCCTTCAAATGCCCCACACAATTTGGCCCTCTCTGCTTTCCTGCGCACTCTAGCCTCAAAAGCACCTTTTTTCACTTTCGCCGCTGTTTGGAGCCAAAAAGACAAACGTCCAGCTTTTGCTGCCACAGCAAAGGTGCCAGCGGGGAAAAGTGATGCTGGTCCTCACTGCCTCCTGGAACCCCTTCAAATGCCCCAGACAATTTGGCCCTCTCTGCTTTCCTGCGCACTCTAGCCTCAAAAGCACCTTTTTCCACTTTCGCCGCTGTTTGGAGCCAAAAAGACAAACGTCCAGCTTTTGCTGCCACAGCAAAGGTGCCAGCGGGGAAAAGTGATGCTGGTCCTCACTGCCTCCTGGAACCCCTTCAAATGCCCCAGACAATTTGGCCCTCTCTGCTTTCCTGCGCACTCTAGCCTCAAAAGCACCTTTTTTCACTTTCGCCGCTCTTTGGAGCCAAAAAGACAAACGTCCAGCTTCTGCTGCCACAGCAAAGGTGCCAGCGGGGAAAAGTGATGCTGGTCCTCACTGCCTCCTGGAACCCCTTCAAATGCCCCACACAATTTGGCCCTCTCTGCTTTCCTGCGCACTCTAGCCTCAAAAGCACCTTTTTCCACTTTCGCCGCTGTTTGGAGCCAAAAAGACAAACGTCCAGCTTTTGCTGCCACAGCAAAGGTGCCAGCGGGGAAAAGTGATGCTGGTCCTCACTACCTCCTGGAACCCCTTCAAATGCCCCAGACAATTTGGCCCTCTCTGCTTTCCTGCGCACTCTAGCCTCAAAAGCACCTTTTTTCACTTTCGGCGCTGTTTGGAGCCAAAAAGACAAACGTCCAGCTTTTGCTGCCACAGCAAAGGTGCCAGCGGGGAAAGGTGATGCTGGTCCTCACTGCCTCCTGGAACCCCTTCAAATGCCCCACACAATTTGGCCCTCTCTGCTTTCCTGCGCACTCTAGCCTCAAAAGCACCTTTTTTCACTTTCGCCGCTGTTTGGAGCCAAAAAGACAAACGTCCAGCTTTTGCTGCCACAGCAAAGGTGCCAGCGGGGAAAAGTGATGCTGGTCCTCACTGCCTCCTGGAACCCCTTCAAATGCCCCACACAATTTGGCCCTCTCTGCTTTCCTGCGCACTCTAGCCTCAAAAGCACCTTTTTTCACTTTCGCCGCTCTTTGGAGCCAAAAAGACAAACGTCCAGCTTTTGCTGCCACAGCAAAGGTGCCAGCGGGGAAAAGTGATGCTGGTCCTCACTGCCTCCTGGAACCCCTTCAAATGCCCCAGACAATTTGGCCCTCTCAGCTTTCCTGCGCACTCTAGCCTCAAAAGCACCTTTTTTCACTTTCGCCGCTGTTTGGAGCCAAAAAGACAAACGTCCAGCTTTTGCTGCCACAGCAAAGGTGCCAGCGGGGAAAAGTGATGCTGGTCCTCACTGCCTCCTGGAACCCCTTCAAATGCCCCACACAATTTGGCCCTCTCTGCTTTCCTGCGCACTCTAGCCTCAAAAGCACCTTTTTTCACTTTTGCCGCTGTTTGGAGCCAAAAGGACAAACGTCCAGCTTTTGCTGCCACAGCAAAGGTGCCAGCGGGGAAAAGTGATGCTGGTCCTCACTGCCTCCTGGAACCCCTTCAAATGCCCCACACATTTGGGCCCTCTCTGCTTTCCTGCGCACTCTAGCCTCAAAAGCACCTTTTTTCACTTTCGCCGCTGTTTGGAGCCAAAAAGACAAACGTCCAGCTTTTGCTGCCACAGCAAAGGTGCCAGCGGGGAAAAGTGATGCTGGTCCTCGCTGCCTCCTGGAACCCCTTCAAATGCCCCAGACAATTTGGCCCTCTCTGCTTTCCTGCGCACTCTAGCCTCAAAAGCACCTTTTTTCACTTTCGCCGCTCTTTGGAACCAAAAAGACAAACGTCCAGCTTTTGCTGCCACAGCAAAGGTGCCAGCGGGGAAAAGTGATGCTGGTCCTCACTGCCTCCTGGAACCCCTTCAAATGCCCCAGACAATTTGGCCCTCTCTGCTTTCCTGCGCACTCTAGCCTCAAAAGCACCTTTTTTCACTTTCGGCGCCCTCCGGAGGAAAAAAGACAAACGTCCAGCTTTTGCTGCCACAGCAAAGGTGCCAGCAGGGAAAAGTGATGCTGGTCCTCACTGCCTCCTGGAACCCCTTCAAATGCCCCAGACAATTTGGCCCTCTCTGCTTTCCTGCGCACTCTAGCCTCAAAAGCACCTTTTTTCACTTTCGGCGCCCTCCGGAGGAAAAAAGACAAACGTCCAGCTTTTGCTGCCACAGCAAAGGTGCCGGCGGGGAAAAGTGATGCTGGTCCTCACTGCCTCCTGGAACCCCTTCAAATGCCCCACACAATTTGGCCCTCTCTGCTTTCCTGCGCACTCTAGCCTCACAAGCACCTTTTTTCACTTTTGCCGCTGTTTGGAGCCAAAAAGACAAACGTCCAGCTTTTGCTGCCACAGCAAAGGTGCCAGCGGGGAAAAGTGATGCTGGTCCTCACTGCCTCCTGGAACCCCTTCAAATGCCCCAGACAATTTGGCCCTCTCTGCTTTCCTGCGCGCTCTAGCCTCACAAGCACCTTTTTTTCACTTTCGCTGCTGTTTGGAGCCAAAAAGACAAACGTCCAGCTTTTCCTGCCACAGAAAAGGTGCCAGCGGGGAAAAGTGATGCTGGTCCTCACTGCCTCCTGGAACCCCTTCAAATGCCCCACACAATTTGGCCCTCTCTGCTTTCCTGCGCACTCTAGCCTCAAAAGCACCTTTTTTCACTTTCGGCGCCCTCCGGTGGAAAAAAGAAGAACGTCCAGCTTTTGCTGCCACAGCAAAGGTGCCAGCGGGGAAAAGTGATGCTGGTCCTCACTGCCTCCTGGAACCCCTTCAAATGCCCCAGACCATTTGGCCCTCTCTGCTTTCCTGCACACTCTAGCCTCAAAAGCACCTTTTTTCACTTTCGCCGCTGTTTGGAGCCAAAAAGACAAACGTCCAGCTTTTGCTGCCACAGCAAAGGTGCCAGTGGGGAAAAGTGATGCTGGTCCTCACTGCCTTCTGGAACCCCTTCAAATGCCCCAGACCATTTGGCCCTCTCTGCTTTCCTGCGCACTCTAGCCTCAAAAGCACCTTTTTTCACTTTCGGCGCCCTCCGGAGGAAAAAAGACAAACGTCCAGCTTTTGCTGCCACAGCAAAGGTGCCAGCAGGGAAAAGTGATGCTGGTCCTCACTGCCTCCTGGAACCCCTTCAAATGCCCCAGACAATTTGGCCCTCTCTGCTTTCCTGCGCACTCTAGCCTCAAAAGCACCTTTTTTCACTTTTGCCGCTGTTTGGAGCCAAAAAGACAAACGTCCAGCTTCTGCTGCCACAGCAAAGGTGCCAGCGGGGAAAAGTGATGCTGGTCCTCACTGCCTCCTGGAACCCCTTCAAATGCCCCAGACAATTTGGCCCTCTCTGCTTTCCTGCGCACTCTAGCCTCAAAAGCACCTTTTTTCACTTTTGCCGATGTTTGGAGCCAAAAGGACAAACGTCCAGCTTTTGCTGCCACAGCAAAGGTGCCAGCGGGGAAAAGTGATGCTGGTCCTCACTGCCTCCTGGAACCCCTTCAAATGCCCCAGACAATTTGGACCTCTCTGCTTTCCTGCGCACTCTAGCCTCAAAAGCACCTTTTTTCACTTTCGCCGCTGTTTGGAGCCAAAAAGACAAACGTCCAGCTTTTGCTGCCACAGCAAAGGTGCCAGCGGGGAAAAGTGATGCTGGTCCTCACTGCCTCCTTCAACCCCTTCAAATGCCCCAGACAATTTGGCCCTCTCTGCTTTCCTGCGCACTCTAGCCTCAAAAGCACCTTTTTTCACTTTCGCCGCTGTTTGGAGCCAAAAGGACAAACGTCCAGCTTTTGCTGCCACAGCAAAGGTGCCAGCGGGGAAAAGTGATGCTAGTCCTCACTGCCTCCTGCAACCTTTTCAAATGCCCCACACAATTTGGCCCTCTCTGCTTTCCTGCGCACTCTAGCCTCAAAAGCACCTTTTTTCACTTTCGCCGCTGTTTGGAGCCAAAAAGACAAACGTCCAGCTTTTGCTGCCACAGCAAAGGTGCCAGCGGGGAAAAGTGATGCTGGTCCTCACTGCCTCCTGGAACCCCTTCAAATGCCCCACACAATTTGGCCCTCTCTGCTTTCCTGCGCACTCTAGCCTCAAAAGCACCTTTTTTCACTTTCGCCGCTGTTTGGAGCCAAAAAGACAAACGTCCAGCTTTTGCTGCCACAGCAAAGGTGCCAGCGGGGAAAAGTGATGCTGGTCCTCACTGCCTCCTGGAACCCCTTCAAATGCCCCAGACAATTTGGCCCTCTCTGCTTTCCTGCGCACTCTAGCCTCAAAAGCACCTTTTTTCACTTTCGCCGCTCTTTGGAGCCAAAAAGACAAACGTCCAGCTTCTGCTGCCACAGCAAAGGTGCCAGCGGGGAAAAGTGATGCTGGTCCTCACTGCCTCCTGGAACCCCTTCAAATGCCCCACACAATTTGGCCCTCTCTGCTTTCCTGCGCACTCTAGCCTCAAAAGCACCTTTTTCCACTTTCGCCGCTGTTTGGAGCCAAAAGGACAAACGTCCAGCTTTTGCTGCCACAGCAAAGGTGCCAGCGGGGAAAAGTGATGCTAGTCCTCACTGCCTCCTGCAACCTTTTCAAATGCCCCACACAATTTGGCCCTCTCTGCTTTCCTGCGCACTCTAGCCTCAAAAGCACCTTTTTTCACTTTCGCCGCTGTTTGGAGCCAAAAAGACAAACGTCCAGCTTTTGCTGCCACAGCAAAGGTGCCAGCGGGGAAAAGTGATGCTGGTCCTCACTGCCTCCTGGAACCCCTTCAAATGCCCCACACAATTTGGCCCTCTCTGCTTTCCTGCGCACTCTAGCCTCAAAAGCACCTTTTTTCACTTTCGCCGCTGTTTGGAGCCAAAAAGACAAACGTCCAGCTTTTGCTGCCACAGCAAAGGTGCCAGCGGGGAAAAGTGATGCTGGTCCTCACTGCCTCCTGGAACCCCTTCAAATGCCCCAGACAATTTGGCCCTCTCTGCTTTCCTGCGCACTCTAGCCTCAAAAGCACCTTTTTTCACTTTCGCCGCTCTTTGGAGCCAAAAAGACAAACGTCCAGCTTCTGCTGCCACAGCAAAGGTGCCAGCGGGGAAAAGTGATGCTGGTCCTCACTGCCTCCTGGAACCCCTTCAAATGCCCCACACAATTTGGCCCTCTCTGCTTTCCTGCGCACTCTAGCCTCAAAAGCACCTTTTTCCACTTTCGCCGCTGTTTGGAGCCAAAAAGACAAACGTCCAGCTTTTGCTGCCACAGCAAAGGTGCCAGCGGGGAAAAGTGATGCTGGTCCTCACTACCTCCTGGAACCCCTTCAAATGCCCCAGACAATTTGGCCCTCTCTGCTTTCCTGCGCACTCTAGCCTCAAAAGCACCTTTTTTCACTTTCGCCGCTGTTTGGAGCCAAAAAGACAAACGTCCAGCTTCTGCTGCCACAGCAAAGGTGCCAGCGGGGAAAAGTGATGCTGGTCCTCACTGCCTCCTGGAACCCCTTCAAATGCCCCAGACAATTTGGCCCTCTCTGCTTTCCTGCGCGCTCTAGCCTCAAAAGCACCTTTTTTCACTTTCGCCGCTGTTTGGAGCCAAAAAGACAAACGTCCAGCTTTTGCTGCCACAGCAAAGGTGCCAGCGGGGAAAGGTGATGCTGGTCCTCACTGCCTCCTGGAACCCCTTCAAATGCCCCAGACAATTTGGCCCTCTCTGCTTTCCTGCGCACTCTAGCCTCAAAAGCACCTTTTTTCACTTTCGCCGCTGTTTGGAGCCAAAAGGACAAACGTCCAGCTTTTGCTGCCACAGCAAAGGTGCCAGCGGGGAAAAGTGATGCTGGTCCTCACTGCCTCCTGCAACCTTTTCAAATGCCCCACACAATTTGGCCCTCTCTGCTTTCCTGCACACTCTAGCCTCAAAAGCACCTTTTTTCACTTTCGCCGCTGTTTGGAGCCAAAAAGACAAACGTCCAGCTTTTGCTGCCACAGCAAAGGTGCCAGCGGGGAAAAGTGATGCTGGTCCTCACTGCCTTCTGGAACCCCTTCAAATGCCCCAGACCATTTGGCCCTCTCTGCTTTCCTGCGCACTCTAGCCTCAAAAGCACCTTTTTTCACTTTCGGCGCCCTCCGGAGGAAAAAAGACAAACGTCCAGCTTTTGCTGCCACAGCAAAGGTGCCAGCAGGGAAAAGTGATGCTGGTCCTCACTGCCTCCTGGAACCCCTTCAAATGCCCCAGACAATTTGGCCCTCTCTGCTTTCCTGCGCACTCTAGCCTCAAAAGCACCTTTTTTCACTTTCGGCGCCCTCCGGAGGAAAAAAGACAAACGTCCAGCTTTTGCTGCCACAGCAAAGGTGCCAGCGGGGAAAAGTGATGCTGGTCCTCACTGCCTCCTGGAACCCCTTCAAATGCCCCAGACAATTTGGCCCTCTCTGCTTTCCTGCGCACTCTAGCCTCAAAAGCACCTTTTTTCACTTTTGCCGCTGTTTGGAGCCAAAAAGACAAACGTCCAGCTTTTGCTGCCACAGCAAAGGTGCCAGCGGGGAAAAGTGATGCTGGTCCTCACTGCCTCCTGGAACCCCTTCAAATGCCCCAGACAATTTGGCCCTCTCTGCTTTCCTGCGCACTCTATCCTCAAAAGCACCTTTTTTCACTTTCGCTGCTGTTCGGAGCCAAAAAGACAAACGTCCAGCTTTTCCTGCCACAGAAAAGGTGCCAGCGGGGAAAAGTGATGCTGGTCCTCACTGCCTCCTGGAACCCCTTCAAATGCCCCAGACCATTTGGCCCTCTCTGCTTTCCTGCGCACTCTAGCCTCAAAAGCACCTTTTTTCATTTTCGGCGCCCTCCGGTGGAAAAAAGAAGAACGTCCAGCTTTTGCTGCCACAGCAAAGGTGCCAGCGGGGAAAAGTGATGCTGGTCCTCACTGCCTCCTGGAACCCCTTCAAATGCCCCACACAATTTGGCCCTCTCTGCTTTCCTGCACACTCTAGCCTCAAAAGCACCTTTTTTCACTTTCGCCGCTGTTTGGAGCCAAAAAGACAAACGTCCAGCTTTTGCTGCCACAGCAAAGGTGCCAGTGGGGAAAAGTGATGCTGGTCCTCACTGCCTTCTGGAACCCCTTCAAATGCCCCAGACCATTTGGCCCTCTCTGCTTTCCTGCGCACTCTAGCCTCAAAAGCACCTTTTTTCACTTTCGGCGCCCTCCGGAGGAAAAAAGACAAACGTCCAGCTTTTGCTGCCACAGCAAAGGTGCCAGCAGGGAAAAGTGATGCTGGTCCTCACTGCCTCCTGGAACCCCTTCAAATGCCCCACACAATTTGGCCCTCTCTGCTTTCCTGCGCACTCTAGCCTCACAAGCACCTTTTTTCACTTTTGCCGCTGTTTGGAGCCAAAAAGACAAACGTCCAGCTTTTGCTGCCACAGCAAAGGTGCCAGCGGGGAAAAGTGATGCTGGTCCTCACTGCCTCCTGGAACCCCTTCAAATGCCCCAGACAATTTGGCCCTCTCTGCTTTCCTGCGCGCTCTAGCCTCACAAGCACCTTTTTTTCACTTTCGCTGCTGTTTGGAGCCAAAAAGACAAACGTCCAGCTTTTCCTGCCACAGAAAAGGTGCCAGCGGGGAAAAGTGATGCTGGTCCTCACTGCCTCCTGGAACCCCTTCAAATGCCCCACACAATTTGGCCCTCTCTGCTTTCCTGCGCACTCTAGCCTCAAAAGCACCTTTTTTCACTTTCGGCGCCCTCCGGTGGAAAAAAGAAGAACGTCCAGCTTTTGCTGCCACAGCAAAGGTGCCAGCGGGGAAAAGTGATGCTGGTCCTCACTGCCTCCTGGAACCCCTTCAAATGCCCCAGACCATTTGGCCCTCTCTGCTTTCCTGCACACTCTAGCCTCAAAAGCACCTTTTTTCACTTTCGCCGCTGTTTGGAGCCAAAAAGACAAACGTCCAGCTTTTGCTGCCACAGCAAAGGTGCCAGTGGGGAAAAGTGATGCTGGTCCTCACTGCCTTCTGGAACCCCTTCAAATGCCCCAGACCATTTGGCCCTCTCTGCTTTCCTGCGCACTCTAGCCTCAAAAGCACCTTTTTTCACTTTCGGCGCCCTCCGGAGGAAAAAAGACAAACGTCCAGCTTTTGCTGCCACAGCAAAGGTGCCAGCAGGGAAAAGTGATGCTGGTCCTCACTGCCTCCTGGAACCCCTTCAAATGCCCCAGACAATTTGGCCCTCTCTGCTTTCCTGCGCACTCTAGCCTCAAAAGCACCTTTTTTCACTTTTGCCGCTGTTTGGAGCCAAAAAGACAAACGTCCAGCTTCTGCTGCCACAGCAAAGGTGCCAGCGGGGAAAAGTGATGCTGGTCCTCACTGCCTCCTGGAACCCCTTCAAATGCCCCAGACAATTTGGCCCTCTCTGCTTTCCTGCGCACTCTAGCCTCAAAAGCACCTTTTTTCACTTTTGCCGATGTTTGGAGCCAAAAGGACAAACGTCCAGCTTTTGCTGCCACAGCAAAGGTGCCAGCGGGGAAAAGTGATGCTGGTCCTCACTGCCTCCTGGAACCCCTTCAAATGCCCCAGACAATTTGGACCTCTCTGCTTTCCTGCGCACTCTAGCCTCAAAAGCACCTTTTTTCACTTTCGCCGCTGTTTGGAGCCAAAAAGACAAACGTCCAGCTTTTGCTGCCACAGCAAAGGTGCCAGCGGGGAAAAGTGATGCTGGTCCTCACTGCCTCCTTCAACCCCTTCAAATGCCCCAGACAATTTGGCCCTCTCTGCTTTCCTGCGCACTCTAGCCTCAAAAGCACCTTTTTTCACTTTCGCCGCTGTTTGGAGCCAAAAGGACAAACGTCCAGCTTTTGCTGCCACAGCAAAGGTGCCAGCGGGGAAAAGTGATGCTAGTCCTCACTGCCTCCTGCAACCTTTTCAAATGCCCCACACAATTTGGCCCTCTCTGCTTTCCTGCGCACTCTAGCCTCAAAAGCACCTTTTTTCACTTTCGCCGCTGTTTGGAGCCAAAAAGACAAACGTCCAGCTTTTGCTGCCACAGCAAAGGTGCCAGCGGGGAAAAGTGATGCTGGTCCTCACTGCCTCCTGGAACCCCTTCAAATGCCCCACACAATTTGGCCCTCTCTGCTTTCCTGCGCACTCTAGCCTCAAAAGCACCTTTTTTCACTTTCGCCGCTGTTTGGAGCCAAAAAGACAAACGTCCAGCTTTTGCTGCCACAGCAAAGGTGCCAGCGGGGAAAAGTGATGCTGGTCCTCACTGCCTCCTGGAACCCCTTCAAATGCCCCAGACAATTTGGCCCTCTCTGCTTTCCTGCGCACTCTAGCCTCAAAAGCACCTTTTTTCACTTTCGCCGCTCTTTGGAGCCAAAAAGACAAACGTCCAGCTTCTGCTGCCACAGCAAAGGTGCCAGCGGGGAAAAGTGATGCTGGTCCTCACTGCCTCCTGGAACCCCTTCAAATGCCCCACACAATTTGGCCCTCTCTGCTTTCCTGCGCACTCTAGCCTCAAAAGCACCTTTTTCCACTTTCGCCGCTGTTTGGAGCCAAAAAGACAAACGTCCAGCTTTTGCTGCCACAGCAAAGGTGCCAGCGGGGAAAAGTGATGCTGGTCCTCACTACCTCCTGGAACCCCTTCAAATGCCCCAGACAATTTGGCCCTCTCTGCTTTCCTGCGCACTCTAGCCTCAAAAGCACCTTTTTTCACTTTCGCCGCTGTTTGGAGCCAAAAAGACAAACGTCCAGCTTCTGCTGCCACAGCAAAGGTGCCAGCGGGGAAAAGTGATGCTGGTCCTCACTGCCTCCTGGAACCCCTTCAAATGCCCCAGACAATTTGGCCCTCTCTGCTTTCCTGCGCGCTCTAGCCTCAAAAGCACCTTTTTTCACTTTCGCCGCTGTTTGGAGCCAAAAAGACAAACGTCCAGCTTTTGCTGCCACAGCAAAGGTGCCAGCGGGGAAAAGTGATGCTGGTCCTCACTGCCTCCTGGAACCCCTTCAAATGCCCCAGACAATTTGGCCCTCTCTGCTTTCCTGCGCACTCTAGCCTCAAAAGCACCTTTTTTCACTTTCGCCGCTGTTTGGAGCCAAAAGGACAAACGTCCAGCTTTTGCTGCCACAGCAAAGGTGCCAGCGGGGAAAAGTGATGCTGGTCCTCACTGCCTCCTGCAACCTTTTCAAATGCCCCACACAATTTGGCCCTCTCTGCTTTCCTGCACACTCTAGCCTCAAAAGCACCTTTTTTCACTTTCGCCGCTGTTTGGAGCCAAAAAGACAAACGTCCAGCTTTTGCTGCCACAGCAAAGGTGCCAGCGGGGAAAAGTGATGCTGGTCCTCACTGCCTTCTGGAACCCCTTCAAATGCCCCAGACCATTTGGCCCTCTCTGCTTTCCTGCGCACTCTAGCCTCAAAAGCACCTTTTTTCACTTTCGGCGCCCTCCGGAGGAAAAAAGACAAACGTCCAGCTTTTGCTGCCACAGCAAAGGTGCCAGCAGGGAAAAGTGATGCTGGTCCTCACTGCCTCCTGGAACCCCTTCAAATGCCCCAGACAATTTGGCCCTCTCTGCTTTCCTGCGCACTCTAGCCTCAAAAGCACCTTTTTTCACTTTCGGCGCCCTCCGGAGGAAAAAAGACAAACGTCCAGCTTTTGCTGCCACAGCAAAGGTGCCAGCGGGGAAAAGTGATGCTGGTCCTCACTGCCTCCTGGAACCCCTTCAAATGCCCCAGACAATTTGGCCCTCTCTGCTTTCCTGCGCACTCTATCCTCAAAAGCACCTTTTTTCACTTTCGCTGCTGTTCGGAGCCAAAAAGACAAACGTCCAGCTTTTCCTGCCACAGAAAAGGTGCCAGCGGGGAAAAGTGATGCTGGTCCTCACTGCCTCCTGGAACCCCTTCAAATGCCCCACACAATTTGGCCCTCTCTGCTTTCCTGCACACTCTAGCCTCAAAAGCACCTTTTTTCACTTTCGCCGCTGTTTGGAGCCAAAAAGACAAACGTCCAGCTTTTGCTGCCACAGCAAAGGTGCCAGTGGGGAAAAGTGATGCTGGTCCTCACTGCCTTCTGGAACCCCTTCAAATGCCCCAGACCATTTGGCCCTCTCTGCTTTCCTGCGCACTCTAGCCTCAAAAGCACCTTTTTTCACTTTCGGCGCCCTCCGGAGGAAAAAAGACAAACGTCCAGCTTTTGCTGCCACAGCAAAGGTGCCAGCAGGGAAAAGTGATGCTGGTCCTCACTGCCTCCTGGAACCCCTTCAAATGCCCCAGACAATTTGGCCCTCTCTGCTTTCCTGCGCACTCTAGCCTCAAAAGCACCTTTTTTCACTTTCGCCGCTGTTTGGAGCCAAAAAGACAAACGTCCAGCTTTTGCTGCCACAGCAAAGGTGCCAGCGGGGAAAAGTGATGCTGGTCCTCACTGCCTCCTGGAACCCCTTCAAATGCCCCACACAATTTGGCCCTCTCTGCTTTCCTGCGCACTCTAGCCTCAAAAGCACCTTTCTTCACTTTCGCCGCTGTTTGGAGCCAAAAAGACAAATGTCCAGCTTTTGCTGCCACAGCAAAGGTGCCAGCGGGGAAAAGTGATGCTGGTCCTCACTGCCTCCTGGAACCCCTTCAAATGCCCCACACAATTTGGCCCTCTCTGCTTTCCTGCGCACTCTAGCCTCACAAGCACATTTTTTTCACTTTCGCTGCTGTTTGGAGCCAAAAAGACAAACGTCCAGCTTTTGCTGCCACAGCAAAGGTGCCAGCGGGGAAAAGTGATGCTGGTCCTCACTGCCTCCTGGAACCCCTTCAAATGCCCCACACAATTTGGCCCTCTCTGCTTTCCTGCGCACTCTAGCCTCAAAAGCACCTTTTTTCACTTTCGGCGCCCTCCGGAGGAAAAAAGACAAACGTCCAGCTTTTGCTGCCACAGCAAAGGTGCCAGCGGGGAAAAGTGATGCTGGTCCTCACTGCCTCCTGGAACCCCTTCAAATGCCCCACACAATTTGGCCCTCTCTGCTTTCCTGCGCACTCTAGCCTCAAAAGCACCTTTTTTCACTTTCGCCGCTGTTTGGAGCCAAAAAGACAAACGTCCAGCTTTTGCTGCCACAGCAAAGGTGCCAGCGGGGAAAAGTGATGCTGGTCCTCACTGCCTTCTGGAACCCCCTCAAATGCCCCACACAATTTGGCCCTCTCTGCTTTCCTGCGCACTCTAGCCTCAAAAGCACCTTTTTTCACTTTCGCCGCTGTTTGGAGCCAAAAAGACAAACGTCCAGCTTTTGCTGCCACAGCAAAGGTGCCAGCGGGGAAAAGTGATGCTGGTCCTCACTGCCTCCTGGAACCCCTTCAAATGCCCCACACAATTTGGCCCTCTCTGCTTTCCTGCGCACTCTAGCCTCAAAAGCACCTTTTTTCATTTTCGGCGCCCTCCGGTGGAAAAAAGACAAACGTCCAGCTTTTGCTGCCACAGCAAAGGTGCCAGCGGGGAAAAGTGATGCTGGTCCTCACTGCCTCCTGGAACCCCTTCAAATGCCCCACACAATTTGGCCCTCTCTGCTTTCCTGCACACTCTAGCCTCAAAAGCACCTTTTTTCACTTTCGCCGCTGTTTGGAGCCAAAAAGACAAACGTCCAGCTTTTGCTGCCACAGCAAAGGTGCCGGCGGGGAAAAGTGATGCTGGTCCTCACTGCCTTCTGGAACCCCTTCAAATGCCCCAGACCATTTGGCCCTCTCTGCTTTCCTGCGCACTCTAGCCTCAAAAGCACCTTTTTTCACTTTCGGCGCCCTCCGGAGGAAAAAAGACAAACGTCCAGCTTTTGCTGCCACAGCAAAGGTGCCAGCAGGGAAAAGTGATGCTGGTCCTCACTGCCTCCTGGAACCCCTTCAAATGCCCCAGACAATTTGGCCCTCTCTGCTTTCCTGCGCACTCTAGCCTCAAAAGCACCTTTTTTCACTTTCGGCGCCCTCCGGAGGAAAAAAGACAAACGTCCAGCTTTTGCTGCCACAGCAAAGGTGCCAGCGGGGAAAAGTGATGCTGGTCCTCACTGCCTCCTGGAACCCCTTCAAATGCCCCAGACAATTTGGACCTCTCTGCTTTCCTGCGCACTCTAGCCTCAAAAGCACCTTTTTTCACTTTCGCCGCTGTTTGGAGCCAAAAAGACAAACGTCCAGCTTTTGCTGCCACAGCAAAGGTGCCAGCGGGGAAAAGTGATGCTGGTCCTCACTGCCTCCTGGAACCCCTTCAAATGCCCCACACAATTTGGCCCTCTCTGCTTTCCTGCGCACTCTAGCCTCACAAGCACCTTTTTTTCACTTTCGCTGCTGTTTGGAGCCAAAAAGACAAACGTCCAGCTTTTGCTGCCACAGCAAAGGTGCCAGCGGGGAAAAGTGATGCTGGTCCTCACTGCCTCCTGCAACCCCTTCAAATGCCCCACACAATTTGGCCCTCTCTGCTTTCCTGCGCACTCTAGCCTCAAAAGCACCTTTTTTCACTTTCGGCGCCCTCCGGAGGAAAAAAGACAAACGTCCAGCTTTTGCTGCCACAGCAAAGGTGCCAGCGGGGAAAAGTGATGCTGGTCCTCACTGCCTCCTGGAACCCCTTCAAATGCCCCACACAATTTGGCCCTGTCTGCTTTCCTGCGCACTCTAGCCTCAAAAGCACCTTTTTTCACTTTCGCCGCTGTTTGGAGCCAAAAAGACAAACGTCCAGCTTTTGCTGCCACAGCAAAGGTGCCAGCGGGGAAAAGTGATGCTGGTCCTCACTGCCTCCTGCAACCCCTTCAAATGCCCCACACAATTTGGCCCTCTCTGCTTTCCTGCGCACTCTATCCTCACAAGCACCTTTTTTCACTTTCGCCGCTGTTTGGAGCCAAAAAGACAAACGTCCAGCTTTTGCTGCCACAGCAAAGGTGCCAGCGGGGAAAAGTGATGCTGGTCCTCGCTGCCTCCTGGAACCCCTTCAAATGCCCCACACAATTTGGCCCTCTCTGCTTTCCTGCGCACTCTAGCCTCAAAAGCACCTTTTTTCACTTTCGCCACTGTTTGGAGCCAAAAAGACAAACGTCCAGCTTTTGCTGCCACAGCAAAGGTGCCAGCGGGGAAAAGTGATGCTGGTCCTCACTGCCTCCTGGAACCCCTTCAAATGCCCCAGACAATTTGGCCCTCTCTGCTTTCCTGCGCACTCTAGCCTCAAAAGCACCTTTTTTTCACTTTCGCTGCTGTTTGGAGCCAAAAAGACAAACGTCCAGCTTTTGCTGCCACAGCAAAGGTGCCAGCGGGGAAAAGTGATGCTGGTCCTCACTGCCTCCTGGAACCCCTTCAAATGCCCCACACAATTTGGCCCTCTCTGCTTTCCTGCGCACTCTAGCCTCAAAAGCACCTTTTTTCACTTTCGTCGCCCTCCGGTGGAAAAAAGACAAACGTCCAGCTTTTGCTGCCACAGCAAAGGTGCCAGCGGGGAAAAGTGATGCTGGTGCTCACTGCCTCCTGGAACCCCTTCAAATGCCCCACACAATTTGGCCCTCTCTGCTTTCCTGCGCACTCTAGCCTCAAAAGCACCTTTTTTCACTTTCGCCGCTGTTTGGAGCCAAAAAGACAAACGTCCAGCTTTTGCTGCCACAGCAAAGGTGCCAGCGGGGAAAAGTGATGCTGGTCCTCACTGCCTTCTGGAACCCCTTCAAATGCCCCACACAATTTGGCCCTCTCTGCTTTCCTGCGCACTCTAGCCTCAAAAGCACCTTTTTTCACTTTCGCCGCTGTTTGGAGCCAAAAAGACAAACGTCCAGCTTTTGCTGCCACAGCAAAGGTGCCAGCGGGGAAAAGTGATGCTGGTCCTCACTGCCTCCTGGAACCCCTTCAAATGCCCCACACAATTTGGCCCTCTCTGCTTTCCTGCGCACTCTAGCCTCAAAAGCACCTTTTTTTCATTTTCGGCGCCCTCCGGTGGAAAAAAGAAAAACGTCCAGCTTTTGCTGCCACAGCAAAGGTGCCAGCGGGGAAAAGTGATGCTGGTCCTCACTGCCTCCTGGAACCCCTTCAAATGCCCCACACAATTTGGCCCTCTCTGCTTTCCTGCGCACTCTAGCCTCAAAAGCACCTTTTTTCACTTTCGCGCCCTCCGGAGGAAAAAAGACAAACGTCCAGCTTTTGCTGCCACAGCAAAGGTGCCAGCGGGGAAAAGTGATGCTGGTCCTCACTGCCTCCTGGAACCCCTTCAAATGCCCCACACAATTTGGCCCTCTCTGCTTTCCTGCGCACTCTAGCCTCAAAAGCACCTTTTTTTCACTTTCGCCGCTGTTTGGAGCCAAAAAGACAAACGTCCAGCTTTTGCTGCCACAGCAAAGGTGCCAGCGGGGAAAAGTGATGCTGGTCCTCACTGCCTCCTGGAACCCCTTCAAATGCCCCAGACAATTTGGCCCTCTCTGCTTTCCTGCGCACTCTAGCCTCAAAAGCACCTTTTTTCACTTTCGCCGCTGTTTGGAGCCAAAAAGACAAACGTCCAGCTTTTGCTGCCACAGCAAAGGTGCCAGCGGGGAAAAGTGATGCTGGTCCTCACTGCCTCCTGGAACCCCTTCAAATGCCCCAGACAATTTGGCCCTCTCTGCTTTCCTGCGCACTCTAGCCTCAAAAGCACCTTTTTTCACTTTCGCCGCTGTTTTGGAGCCAAAAAGACAAACGTCCAGCTTTTGCTGCCACAGCAAAGGTGCCAGCGGGGAAAAGTGATGCTGGTCCTCACTGCCTCCTGGAACC
>NW_028126739.1:0-42145 GCF_965231255.1 Vanellus vanellus
GAACCCCTTCAAATGCCCCACACAATTTGGCCCCTCTCTGCTTTCCTGCCGACTCTAGCCTCAAAAGCCCCTTTTTTCACTTTTGGCGCCCTCCGGAGCGAAAAAGACAAACGTCCAGCTTTTGCTGCCACAGCAAAGGTGCCAGCGGGGAAAAGTGATGCTGGTCCTCACTGCCTCCTGGAACCCCTTCAAATGCCCCACACAATTTGGCCCTCTCTGCTTTCCTGCGCACTCTAGCCTCAAAAGCACCTTTTTTCACTTTCGGCGCTGTTTGGAGCAAAAAAGACAAACGTCCAGCTTTTGCTGCCACAGCAAAGGTGCCAGCGGGGAAAAGTGATGCTGGTCCTCACTGCCTCCTGGAACCCCTTCAAATGCCCCACACAATTTGGCCCTCTCTGCTTTCCTGCGCACTCTAGCCTCAAAAGCACCTTTTTTCACTTTCGGCGCTGTTTGGAGCAAAAAAGACAAACGTCCAGCTTTTGCTGCCACAGCAAAGGTGCCAGCGGGGGAAAAGTGATGCTGGTCCTCACTGCCTCCTGGAACCCCTTCAAATGCCCCACACAATTTGGCCCTCTCTGCTTTCCTGCCCACTCTATCCTCAAAATAGCTTTTTTCACTTTCGCCGCTGTTTGGAGCAAAAAAGACAAACGTCCAGCTTTTGCTGCCACAGCAAAGGTGCCAGCGGGGAAAAGTGATGCTGGTCCTCACTGCCTCCTGGAACCCCTTCAAATGCCCCACACAATTTGGACCTCTCTGCTTTCCTGCCGACTCTAGCCTCAAAAGCACCTTTTTTCACTTTCGGCGCTGTTTGGAGCAAAAAAGACAAACGTCCAGCTTTTGCTGCCACAGCAAAGGTGCCAGCGGTGGAAAAGTGATGCTGGTCCTCACTGCCTCCTGGAACCCCTTCAAATGCCCCACACAATTTGGCCCTCTCTGCTTTCCTGCCGACTCTAGCCTCAAAAGCACCTTTTTTCAATTTTTGCGCCTCCGGAGCAAAAAAGACAAACGTCCAGCTTTTGCTGCCACAGCAAAGGTGCCAGCGGGGAAAAGTGATGCTGGTCCTCACTGCCTCCTGGAACCCCTTCAAATGCCCCACACAATTTGGCCCTCTCTGCTTTCCTGCCGACTCGAGACTCAAAAGCACATTTTTCCACTTTCGGCGCTGTTTGGGAGCAAAAAAGACAAACGTCCAGCTTTTGCTGCCACAGCAAAGGTGCCAGCGGGAAAGTGATGCTGGTCCTCACTGCCTCCTGGAACCCCTTCAAATGCCCCACACAATTTGGCCTTCTCTGCTTTCCTGCCAACTCTATCCTCAAAAGCACCTTTTTTCACTTTCGGCGCTGTTTGGAGCAAAAAAGACAAACGTCCAGCTTTTGCTGCCACAGCAAAGGTGCCAGCGGGGAAAAGTGATGCTGGTCCTCACTGCCTCCTGGAACCCCTTCAAATGCCCCACACAATTTGGCCCTCTCTGCTTTCCTGCCCACTCTATCCTCAAAAGCACCTTTTTTCACTTTCGGCTCTGTTTGGAGCAAAAAAGACAAACGTCCAGCTTTTGCTGCCACAGCAAAGGTGCCAGCGGGGAAAAGTGATGCTGGTCCTCACTGCCTCCTGGAACCCCTTCAAATGCCCCACACAATTTGGCCCTCTCTGCTTTCCTGCCAACTCTATCCTCAAAAGCACCTTTTTTCACTTTCGGCGCTGTTTGGAGCAAAAAAGACAAACGTCCAGCTTTTGCTGCCACAGCAAAGGTGCCAGCGGGGAAAAGTGATGCTGGTCCTCACTGCCTCCTGGAACCCCTTCAAATGCCCCACACAATTTGGCCCTCTCTGCTTTCCTGCCCACTCTATCCTCAAAAGCACCTTTTTTCACTTTCGGCTCTGTTTGGAGCAAAAAAGACAAACGTCCAGCTTTTGCTGCCACAGCAAAGGTGCCAGCGGGGAAAAGTGATGCTGGTCCTCACTGCCTCCTGGAACCCCTTCAAATGCCCCACACAATTTGGCCCTCTCTGCTTTCCTGCCGACTCTAGCCTCAAAAGCACCTTTTTTCACTTTTGGCGCCCTCCGGAGCGAAAAAGACAAACGTCAGCTTTTGCTGCCACAGCAAAGGTGCCAGCGGGGAAAAGTGATGCTGGTCCTCACTGCCTCCTGGAACCCCTTCAAATGCCCCACACAATTTGGCCCTCTCTGCTTTCCTGCGCACTCTAGCCTCAAAAGCACCTTTTTTCACTTTCGGCGCTGTTTGGAGCAAAAAAGACAAACGTCCAGCTTTTTCTGCCACAGCAAAGGTGCCAGCGGTGAAAAGTGATGCTGGTCCTCACTGCCTCCTGGAACCCCTTCAAATGCCCCACACAATTTGGACCTCTCTGCTTTACTGCTGACTCTAGCCTCAAAAGCACCTTTTTTCACTTTCGGCGCTGTTTGGAGCAAAAAAGACAAACGTCCAGCTTTTGCTGCCACAGCAAAGGTGCCAGCGGGGGAAAAGTGATGCTGGTCCTCACTGCCTCCTGGAACCCCTTCAAATGCCCCACACAATTTGGCCCTCTCTGCTTTCCTGCCCACTCTATCCTCAAAACACCTTTTTTCACTTTCGGTGCTGTTTGGAGCAAAAAAGACAAACGTCCAGCTTTTGCTGCCACAGCAAAGGTGCCAGCGGGGAAAAGTGATGCTGGTCCTCACTGCCTCCTGGAACCCCTTCAAATGCCCCACACAATTTGGCCCTCTCTGCTTTCCTGCGCACTCTAGCCTCAAAAGCACCTTTTTTCACTTTCGGCGCTGTTTGGAGCAAAAAAGACAAACGTCCAGCTTTTGCTGCCACAGCAAAGGTGCCAGCGGGGAAAAGTCATGCTGGTCCTCACTGCCTCCTGGAACCCCTTCAAATGCCCCACACAATTTGGCCCTCTCTGCTTTCCTGCGCACTCTAGCCTCAAAAGCACCTTTTTTCACTTTCGCCGCTGTTTGGAGCAAAAAAGACAAACGTCCAGCTTTTGCTGCCACAGCAAAGGTGCCAGTGGGGAAAAGTGATGCTGGTCCTCACTGCCTCCTGGAACCCCTTCAAATGCCCCACACAATTTGGCCCTCTCTGCTTTCCTGCCCACTCTATCCTCAAAAGCACCTTTTTTCACTTTCGGCTCTGTTTGGAGCAAAAAAGACAAACGTCCAGCTTTTGCTGCCACAGCAAAGGTGCCAGCGGGGAAAAGTGATGCTGGTCCTCACTGCCTCCTGGAACCCCTTCAAATGCCCCCACACAATTTGGCCCTCTCTGCTTTCCTGCGCATTCTAGCCTCAAAAGCACCTTTTTTCACTTTCGGCGCTGTTTGGAGCAAAAAAGACAAACGTCCAGCTTTTGCTGCCACAGCAAAGGTGCCAGCGGGGAAAAGTGATGCTGGTCCTCACTGCCTCCTGGAACCCCTTCAAATGCCCCACACAATTTGGCCCTCTCTGCTTTCCTGCCCACTCTATCCTCAAAATACCTTTTTTCACTTTCGCCGCTGTTTGAGCAAAAAAGACAAACGTCCAGCTTTTGCTGCCACAGCAAAGGTGCCAGCGGGGAAAAGTGATGCTGGTCCTCACTGCCTCCTGGAACCCCTTCAAATGCCCTACACAATTTGGACCTCTCTGCTTTCCTGCCGACTCTATCCTCAAAAGCACCTTTTTTCACTTTCGGCGCTGTTTGGAGCAAAAAAGACAAACGTCCAGCTTTTGCTGCCACAGCAAAGGTGCCAGCGGGGAAAAGTGATGCTGGTCCTCACTGCCTCCTGGAACCCCTTCAAATGCCCCACACAATTTGGCCCTCTCTGCTTCCTGCCGACTCTAGCCTCAAAAGCACCTTTTTTCACTTTCGGCGCTGTTTGGAGCAAAAAAGACAAACGTCCAGCTTTTGCTGCCACAGCAAAGGTGCCAGCGGGGAAAAGTGATGCTGGTCCTCACTGCCTCCTGGAACCCCTTCAAATGCCCCACACAATTTGGCCCTCTCTGCTTTCCTGCCGACTCTAGCCTCAAAAGCACATTTTTCACTTTCGGCGCTGTTTGGAGCAAAAAAGACAAACGTCCAGCTTTTGCTGCCACAGCAAAGGTGCCAGCGGGGAAAAGTGATGCTGGTCCTCACTGCCTCCTGGAACCCCTTCAAATGCCCCACACAATTTGGCCTTCTCTGCTTTCCTGCCAACTCTATCCTCAAAAGCACCTTTTTTCACTTTCGGCGCTGTTTGGAGCAAAAAAGACAAACGTCCAGCTTTTGCTGCCACAGCAAAGGTGCCAGCGGGGAAAAGTGATGCTGGTCCTCACTGCCTCCTGGAACCCCTTCAAATGCCCCACACAATTTGGCCCTCTCTGCTTTCCTGCCCACTCTATCCTCAAAAGCACCTTTTTTCACTTTCGGCTCTGTTTGGAGCAAAAAAGACAAACGTCCAGCTTTTGCTGCCACAGCAAAGGTGCCAGCGGGGAAAAGTGATGCTGGTCCTCACTGCCTCCTGGAACCCCTTCAAATGCCCCACACAATTTGGCCCTCTCTGCTTTCCTGCCGACTCTAGCCTCAAAAGCACCTTTTTTCACTTTTGGCGCCCTCCGGAGCGAAAAAGACAAACGTCCAGCTTTTGCTGCCACAGCAAAGGTGCCAGCGGGGAAAAGTGATGCTGGTCCTCACTGCCTCCTGGAACCCCTTCAAATGCCCCACACAATTTGGCCCTCTCTGCTTTCCTGCGCACTCTAGCCTCAAAAGCACCTTTTTTCACTTTCGGCGCTGTTTGGAGCAAAAAAGACAAACGTCCAGCTTTTGCTGCCACAGCAAAGGTGCCAGCGGGGAAAAGTGATGCTGGTCCTCACTGCCTCCTGGAACCCCTTCAAATGCCCCACACAATTTGGCCCTCTCTGCTTTCCTGCGCACTCTAGCCTCAAAAGCACCTTTTTTCACTTTCGGCGCTGTTTGGAGCAAAAAAGACAAACGTCCAGCTTTTGCTGCCACAGCAAAGGTGCCAGTGGGGAAAAGTGATGCTGGTCCTCACTGCCTCCTGGAACCCCTTCAAATGCCCCACACAATTTGGCCCTCTCTGCTTTCCTGCCGACTCGACCCTCAAAAGCACTTTTTTCACTTTCGGCGCTGTTTGGAGCAAAAAAGACAAACGTCCAGCTTTTGCTGCCACAGCAAAGGTGCCAGCGGGGAAAAGTGATGCTGGTCCTCACTGCCTCCTGGAACCCCTTCAAATGCCCCACACAATTTGGCCCTCTCTGCTTTCCTGCGCATTCTAGCCTCAAAAGCACCTTTTTTCACTTTCGGCGCTGTTTGGAGCAAAAAAGACAAACGTCCAGCTTTTGCTGCCACAGCAAAGGTGCCAGCGGGGAAAAGTGATGCTGGTCCTCACTGCCTCCTGGAACCCCTTCAAATGCCCCACACAATTTGGCCCTCTCTGCTTTCCTGCCCACTCTATCCTCAAAATAGCTTTTTTCACTTTCGCCGCTGTTTGGAGCAAAAAAGACAAACGTCCAGCTTTTGCTGCCACAGCAAAGGTGCCAGCGGGGAAAAGTGATGCTGGTCCTCACTGCCTCCTGGAACCCCTTCAAATGCCCCACACAATTTGGACCTCTCTGCTTTCCTGCCCACTCTATCCTCAAAAGCACCTTTTTTCACTTTCGCCGCTGTTTGGAGCAAAAAAGACAAACGTCCAGCTTTTGCTGCCACAGCAAAGGTGCCAGCGGTGAAAAGTGATGCTGGTCCTCACTGCCTCCTGGAACCCCTTCAAATGCCCCACACAATTTGGCCCTCTCTGCTTTCCTGCCGACTCGAGCCTCAAAAGCACCTTTTTTCACTTTCGGCGCTGTTTGGAGCAAAAAAGACAAACGTCCAGCTTTTGCTGCCACAGCAAAGGTGCCAGCGGGGAAAAGTGATGCTGGTCCTCACTGCCTCCTGGAACCCCTTCAAATGCCCCACACAATTTGGCCCTCTCTGCTTTCCTGCGCATTCTAGCCTCAAAAGCACCTTTTTTCACTTTCGGCGCTGTTTGGAGCAAAAAAGACAAACGTCCAGCTTTTGCTGCCACAGCAAAGGTGCCAGCGGGGAAAAGTGATGCTGGTCCTCACTGCCTCCTGGAACCCCTTCAAATGCCCCACACAATTTGGCCCTCTCTGCTTTCCTGCCCACTCTATCCTCAAAATAGCTTTTTTCACTTTCGCCGCTGTTTGGAGCAAAAAAGACAAACGTCCAGCTTTTGCTGCCACAGCAAAGGTGCCAGCGGGGAAAAGTGATGCTGGTCCTCACTGCCTCCTGGAACCCCTTCAAATGCCCCACACAATTTGGACCTCTCTGCTTTCCTGCCGACTCTAGCCTCAAAAGCACCTTTTTTCACTTTCGGCGCTGTTTGGAGCAAAAAAGACAAACGTCCAGCTTTTGCTGCCACAGCAAAGGTGCCAGCGGGGAAAAGTCATGCTGGTCCTCACTGCCTCCTGGAACCCCTTCAAATGCCCCACACAATTTGGCCCTCTCTGCTTTCCTGCCGACTCTAGCCTCAAAAGCACCTTTTTTCACTTTTGGCGCCCTCCGGAGCAAAAAAGACAAACGTCCAGCTTTTGCTGCCACAGCAAAGGTGCCAGCGGGGAAAAGTGATGCTGGTCCTCACTGCCTCCTGGAACCCCTTCAAATGCCCCACACAATTTGGCCCTCTCTGCTTTCCTGCCGACTCGAGACTCAAAAGCACATTTTTCACTTTCGGCGCTGTTTGGAGCAAAAAAGACAAACGTCCAGCTTTTGCTGCCACAGCAAAGGTGCCAGCGGGGAAAAGTGATGCTGGTCCTCACTGCCTCCTGGAACCCCTTCAAATGCCCCACACAATTTGGCCTTCTCTGCTTTCCTGCCAACTCTATCCTCAAAAGCACCTTTTTTCACTTTCGGCGCTGTTTGGAGCAAAAAAGACAAACGTCCAGCTTTTGCTGCCACAGCAAAGGTGCCAGCGGGGAAAAGTGATGCTGGTCCTCACTGCCTCCTGGAACCCCTTCAAATGCCCCACACAATTTTCCCCTCTCTGCTTTCCTGCCCACTCTATCCTCAAAAGCACCTTTTTTCACTTTCGGCTCTGTTTGGAGCAAAAAAGACAAACGTCCAGCTTTTGCTGCCACAGCAAAGGTGCCAGCGGGGAAAAGTGATGCTGGTCCTCACTGCCTCCTGGAACCCCTTCAAATGCCCCACACAATTTGGCCCTCTCTGCTTTCCTGCGCACTCTAGCCTCAAAAGCACCTTTTTTCACTTTCGGCGCCCTCCGCAGCAAAAAAGACAAACGTCCAGCTTTTGCTGCCACAGCAAAGGTGCCAGCGGGGAAAAGTGATGCTGGTCCTCACTGCCTCCTGGAACCCCTTCAAATGCCACACACAATTTGGCCCTCTCTGCTTTCCTGCGCACTCTAGCCTCAAAAGCACCTTTTTTCACTTTCAGCGCTGTTTGGAGCAAAAAAGACAAACGTCCAGCTTTTGCTGCCACAGCAAAGGTGCCAGCGGGGAAAAGTGATGCTGGTCCTCACTGCCTCCTGGAACCCCTTCAAATGCCCCACACAATTTGGCCCTCTCTGCTTTCCTGCGCACTCTAGCCTCAAAAGCACCTTTTTTCACTTTCGGCGCTGTTTGGAGCAAAAAAGACAAACGTCCAGCTTTTGCTGCCACAGCAAAGGTGCCAGCGGGGAAAAGTGATGCTGGTCCTCACTGCCTCCTGGAACCCCTTCAAATGCCCCACACAATTTGGCCCTCTCTGCTTTCCTGCCCACTCTAGCCTCAAAAGCACCTTTTTTCACTTTCGGCGCTGTTTGGAGCAAAAAAGACAAACGTCCAGCTTTTGCTGCCACAGCAAAGGTGCCAGCGGGGAAAAGTGATGCTGGTCCTCACTGCCTCCTGGAACCCCTTCAAATGCCCCACACAATTTGGCCCTCTCTGCTTTCCTGCCCACTCTATCCTCAAAAGCACCTATTTTCACTTTCGGCGCTGTTTGGAGCAAAAAAGACAAACGTCCAGCTTTTGCTGCCACAGCAAAGGTGCCAGCGGGGAAAAGTGATGCTGGTCCTCACTGCCTCCTGGAACCCCTTCAAATGCCCCACACAATTTGGCCCTCTCTGCTTTCCTGCCCACTCTATCCTCAAAATAGCTTTTTTCACTTTCGCCGCTGTTTGGAGCAAAAAAGACAAACGTCCAGCTTTTGCTGCCACAGCAAAGGTGCCAGCGGGGAAAAGTGATGCTGGTCCTCACTGCCTCCTGGAACCCCTTCAAATGCCCCACACAATTTGGACCTCTCTGCTTTCCTGCCGACTCTAGCCTCAAAAGCACCTTTTTTCACTTTCGGCGCTGTTTGGAGCAAAAAAGACAAACGTCCAGCTTTTGCTGCCACAGCAAAGGTGCCAGCGGGGAAAAGTGATGCTGGTCCTCACTGCCTCCTGGAACCCCTTCAAATGCCCCACACAATTTGGCCCTCTCTGCTTTCCTGCCGACTCTAGCCTCAAAAGCACCTTTTTTCACTTTTGGCGCCCTCCGGAGCAAAAAAGACAAACGTCCAGCTTTTGCTGCCACAGCAAAGGTGCCAGCGGGGAAAAGTGATGCTGGTCCTCACTGCCTCCTGGAACCCCTTCAAATGCCCCACACAATTTGGCCCTCTCTGCTTTCCTGCCGACTCGAGACTCAAAAGCACATTTTTCACTTTCGGCGCTGTTTGGAGCAAAAAAGACAAACGTCCAGCTTTTGCTGCCACAGCAAAGGTGCCAGCGGGGAAAAGTGATGCTGGTCCTCACTGCCTCCTGGAACCCCTTCAAATGCCCCACACAATTTGGCCTTCTCTGCTTTCCTGCCAACTCTATCCTCAAAAGCACCTTTTTTCACTTTCGGCGCTGTTTGGAGCAAAAAAGACAAACGTCCAGCTTTTGCTGCCACAGCAAAGGTGCCAGCGGGGAAAAGTGATGCTGGTCCTCACTGCCTCCTGGAACCCCTTCAAATGCCCCACACAATTTTCCCCTCTCTGCTTTCCTGCCCACTCTATCCTCAAAAGCACCTTTTTTCACTTTCGGCTCTGTTTGGAGCAAAAAAGACAAACGTCCAGCTTTTGCTGCCACAGCAAAGGTGCCAGCGGGGAAAAGTGATGCTGGTCCTCACTGCCTCCTGGAACCCCTTCAAATGCCCCACACAATTTGGCCCTCTCTGCTTTCCTGCGCACTCTAGCCTCAAAAGCACCTTTTTTCACTTTTGGCGCCCTCCGCAGCAAAAAAGACAAACGTCCAGCTTTTGCTGCCACAGCAAAGGTGCCAGCGGGGAAAAGTGATGCTGGTCCTCACTGCCTCCTGGAACCCCTTCAAATGCCACACACAATTTGGCCCTCTCTGCTTTCCTGCGCACTCTAGCCTCAAAAGCACCTTTTTTCACTTTCAGCGCTGTTTGGAGCAAAAAAGACAAACGTCCAGCTTTTGCTGCCACAGCAAAGGTGCCAGCGGGGAAAAGTGATGCTGGTCCTCACTGCCTCCTGGAACCCCTTCAAATGCCCCACACAATTTGGCCCTCTCTGCTTTCCTGCGCACTCTAGCCTCAAAAGCACCTTTTTTCACTTTCGGCGCTGTTTGGAGCAAAAAAGACAAACGTCCAGCTTTTGCTGCCACAGCAAAGGTGCCAGCGGGGAAAAGTGATGCTGGTCCTCACTGCCTCCTGGAACCCCTTCAAATGCCCCACACAATTTGGCCCTCTCTGCTTTCCTGCCCACTCTAGCCTCAAAAGCACCTTTTTTCACTTTCGGCGCTGTTTGGAGCAAAAAAGACAAACGTCCAGCTTTTGCTGCCACAGCAAAGGTGCCAGCGGGGAAAAGTGATGCTGGTCCTCACTGCCTCCTGGAACCCCTTCAAATGCCCCACACAATTTGGCCCTCTCTGCTTTCCTGCCCACTCTATCCTCAAAAGCACCTATTTTCACTTTCGGCGCTGTTTGGAGCAAAAAAGACAAACGTCCAGCTTTTGCTGCCACAGCAAAGGTGCCAGCGGGGAAAAGTGATGCTGGTCCTCACTGCCTCCTGGAACCCCTTCAAATGCCCCACACAATTTGGCCTTCTCTGCTTTCCTGCCAACTCTATCCTCAAAAGCACCTTTTTTCACTTTCGGCGCTGTTTGGAGCAAAAAAGACAAACGTCCAGCTTTTGCTGCCACAGCAAAGGTGCCAGCGGGGAAAAGTCATGCTGGTCCTCACTGCCTCCTGGAACCCCTTCAAATGCCCCACACAATTTGGCCCTCTCTGCTTTACTGCTGACTCTAGCCTCAAAAGCACCTTTTTTCACTTTCGGCGCTGTTTGGAGCAAAAAAGACAAACGTCCAGCTTTTGCTGCCACAGCAAAGGTGCCAGCGGGGAAAAGTGATGCTGGTCCTCACTGCCTCCTGGAACCCCTTCAAATGCCCCACACAATTTGGCCCTCTCTGCTTTCCTGCCCACTCTATCCTCAAAAGCACCTTTTTTCACTTTCGGCGCTGTTTGGAGCAAAAAAGACAAACGTCCAGCTTTTGCTGCCACAGCAAAGGTGCCAGCGGGGAAAAGTGATGCTGGTCCTCACTGCCTCCTGGAACCCCTTCAAATGCCCCACACAATTTGGCCCTCTCTGCTTTCCTGCGCACTCTATCCTCAAAAGCACCTATTTTCACTTTCGGCGCTGTTTGGAGCAAAAAAGACAAACGTCCAGCTTTTGCTGCCACAGCAAAGGTGCCAGCGGTGAAAAGTGATGCTGGTCCTCACTGCCTCCTGGAACCCCTTCAAATGCCCCACACAATTTGGCCCTCTCTGCTTTCCTGCGCACTCTAGCCTCAAAAGCACCTTTTTTCACTTTCGCCGCTGTTTGGAGCAAAAAAGACAAACGTCCATCTTTTGCTGCCACAGCAAAGGTGCCAGTGGGGAAAAGTGATGCTGGTCCTCACTGCCTCCTGGAACCCCTTCAAAAGCCCCACACAATTTGGCCCTCTCTGCTTTCCTGCCGACTCTAGCCTCAAAAGCACATTTTTCACTTTCGGCGCTGTTTGGAGCAAAAAAGACAAACGTCCAGCTTTTGCTGCCACAGCAAAGGTGCCAGCGGGGAAAAGTGATGCTGGTCCTCACTGCCTCCTGGAACCCCTTCAAATGCCCCACACAATTTGGCCCTCTCTGCTTTCCTGCCCACTCTAGCCTCCAAAGCACATTTTTCACTTTCGGCGCTGTTTGGAGCAAAAAAGACAAACGTCCAGCTTTTGCTGCCACAGCAAAGGTGCCAGCGGGGAAAAGTGATGCTGGTCCTCACTGCCTCCTGGAACCCCTTCAAATGCCCCACACAATTTGGCCCTCTCTGCTTTCCTGCGCATTCTAGCCTCAAAAGCACCTTTTTTCACTTTCGGCGCTGTTTGGAGCAAAAAAGACAAACGTCCAGCTTTTGCTGCCACAGCAAAGGTGCCAGCGGGGAAAAGTGATGCTGGTCCTCACTGCCTCCTGGAACCCCTTCAAATGCCCCACACAATTTGGCCCTCTCTGCTTTCCTGCCCACTGTATCCTCAAAATACCTTTTTTCACTTTCGGCGCTGTTTGGAGCAAAAAAGAAAAACGTCCAGCTTTTGCTGCCACAGCAAAGGTGCCAGCGGGGAAAAGTGATGCTGGTCCTCACTGCCTCCTGGAACCCCTTCAAATGCCCCACACAATTTGGACCTCTCTGCTTTCCTGCCGACTCTATCCTCAAAAGCACCTTTTTTCACTTTCGGCGCTGTTTGGAGCAAAAAAGACAAACGTCCAGCTTTTGCTGCCACAGCAAAGGTGCCAGCGGGGAAAAGTGATGCTGGTCCTCACTGCCTCCTGGAACCCCTTCAAATGCCCCACACTATTTGGCCCTCTCTGCTTTCCTGCCGACTCTATCCTCCAAAGCACATTTTTCACTTTCGGCGCTGTTTGGAGCAAAAAAGACAAACGTCCAGCTTTTGCTGCCACAGCAAAGGTGCCAGCGGGGAAAAGTGATGCTGGTCCTCACTGCCTCCTGGAACCCCTTCAAATGCCCCACACAATTTGGCCCTCTCTGCTTTCCTGCCGACTCAAGCCTCAAAAGCACTTTTTTCACTTTTGGCGCCCTCCGCTGCAAAAAAGACAAACGTCCAGCTTTTGCTGCCACAGCAAAGGTGCCAGCGGGGAAAAGTGATGCTGGTCCTCACTGCCTCCTGGAACCCCTTCAAATGCCCCACACAATTTGGCCCTCTCTGCTTTCCTGCGCACTCTAGCCTCAAAAGCACCTTTTTTCACTTTCGGCGCTGTTTGGAGCAAAAAAGACAAACGTCCAGCTTTTGCTGCCACAGCAAAGGTGCCAGCGGGGAAAAGTGATGCTGGTCCTCACTGCCTCCTGGAACCCCTTCAAATGCCCCACACAATTTGGCCCTCTCTGCTTTCCTGCCCACTCTAGCCTCAAAAGCACCTTTTTTCACTTTCGGCGCTGTTTGGAGCAAAAAAGACAAACGTCCAGCTTTTGCTGCCACAGCAAAGGTGCCAGCGGGGAAAAGTGATGCTGGTCCTCACTGCCTCCTGGAACCCCTTCAAATGCCCCACACAATTTGGCCCTCTCTGCTTTCCTGCCCACTCTATCCTCAAAAGCACCTATTTTCACTTTCGGCGCTGTTTGGAGCAAAAAAGACAAACGTCCAGCTTTTGCTGCCACAGCAAAGGTGCCAGCGGGGAAAAGTGATGCTGGTCCTCACTGCCTCCTGGAACCCCTTCAAATGCCCCACACAATTTGGCCTTCTCTGCTTTCCTGCCAACTCTATCCTCAAAAGCACCTTTTTTCACTTTCGGCGCTGTTTGGGAGCAAAAAGACAAACGTCCAGCTTTTGCTGCCACAGCAAAGGTGCCAGCGGGGAAAAGTCATGCTGGTCCTCACTGCCTCCTGGAACCCCTTCAAATGCCCCACACAATTTGGCCCTCTCTGCTTTACTGCTGACTCTAGCCTCAAAAGCACCTTTTTTCACTTTCGGCGCTGTTTGGAGCAAAAAAGACAAACGTCCAGCTTTTGCTGCCACAGCAAAGGTGCCAGCGGGGAAAGTGATGCTGGTCCTCACTGCCTCCTGGAACCCCTTCAAATGCCCCACACAATTTGGCCCTCTCTGCTTTCCTGCCCACTCTAGCCTCAAAAGCACCTTTTTTCACTTTCGGCGCTGTTTGGAGCAAAAAAGACAAACGTCCAGCTTTTGCTGCCACAGCAAAGGTGCCAGCGGGAAAAGTGATGCTGGTCCTCACTGCCTCCTGGAACCCCTTCAAATGCCCCACACAATTTGGCCCTCTCTGCTTTCCTGCGCACTCTATCCTCAAAAGCACCTATTTTCACTTTCGGCGCTGTTTTGGAGCAAAAAAGACAAACGTCCAGCTTTTGCTGCCACAGCAAAGGTGCCAGCGGGGAAAAGTGATGCTGGTCCTCACTGCCTCCTGGAACCCCTTCAAATGCCCCACACAATTTGGCCCTCTCTGCTTTCCTGCCCACTCTAGCCTCAAAAGCACCTTTTTTCACTTTCGCCGCTGTTTGGAGCAAAAAAGACAAACGTCCAGCTTTTGCTGCCACAGCAAAGGTGCCAGTGGGGAAAAGTGATGCTGGTCCTCACTGCCTCCTGGAACCCCTTCAAAAGCCCCACACAATTTGGCCCTCTCTGCTTTCCTGCCGACTCTAGCCTCAAAAGCACATTTTTCACTTTCGGCGCTGTTTGGAGCAAAAAAGACAAACGTCCAGCTTTTGCTGCCACAGCAAAGGTGCCAGCGGGGAAAAGTGATGCTGGTCCTCACTGCCTCCTGGAACCCCTTCAAATGCCCCACACAATTTGGCCCTCTCTGCTTTCCTGCCGACTCTAGCCTCCAAAGCACATTTTTCACTTTCGGCGCTGTTTGGAGCAAAAAAGACAAACGTCCAGCTTTTGCTGCCACAGCAAAGGTGCCAGCGGGGAAAAGTGATGCTGGTCCTCACTGCCTCCTGGAACCCCTTCAAATGCCCCACACAATTTGGCCCTCTCTGCTTTCCTGCGCATTCTAGCCTCAAAAGCACCTTTTTTCACTTTCGGCGCTGTTTAGAGCAAAAAAGACAAACGTCCAGCTTTTGCTGCCACAGCAAAGGTGCCAGCGGGGAAAAGTGATGCTGGTCCTCACTGCCTCCTGGAACCCCTTCAAATGCCCCACACAATTTGGCCCTCTCTGCTTTCCTGCCCACTGTATCCTCAAAATACCTTTTTTCACTTTCGGCGCTGTTTGGAGCAAAAAAGAAAAACGTCCAGCTTTTGCTGCCACAGCAAAGGTGCCAGCGGGGAAAAGTGATGCTGGTCCTCACTGCCTCCTGGAACCCCTTCAAATGCCCCACACAATTTGGACCTCTCTGCTTTCCTGCCGACTCTATCCTCAAAAGCACCTTTTTTCACTTTCGGCGCTGTTTGGAGCAAAAAAGACAACGTCCAGCTTTGCTGCCACAGCAAAGGTGCCAGCGGGGAAAAGTGATGCTGGTCCTCACTGCCTCCTGGAACCCCTTCAAATGCCCCACACAATTTGGCCCTCTCTGCTTTCCTGCCGACTCTATCCTCCAAAGCACATTTTTCACTTTCGGCGCTGTTTGGAGCAAAAAAGACAAACGTCCAGCTTTTGCTGCCACAGCAAAGGTGCCAGCGGGGAAAAGTGATGCTGGTCCTCACTGCCTCCTGGAACCCCTTCAAATGCCCCACACAATTTGGCCCTCTCTGCTTTCCTGCGCACTCTAGCCTCAAAAGCACCTTTTTTCACTTTCGGCGCTGTTTGGAGCAAAAAAGACAAACGTCCAGCTTTTGCTGCCACAGCAAAGGTGCCAGCGGGGAAAAGTCATGCTGGTCCTCACTGCCTCCTGGAACCCCTTCAAATGCCCCACACAATTTGGCCCTCTCTGCTTTCCTGCCGACTCTAGCCTCAAAAGCACCTTTTTTCACTTTCGGCGCTGTTTGGAGCAAAAAAAGACAAACGTCCAGCTTTTGCTGCCACAGCAAAGGTGCCAGCGGGGAAAAGTGATGCTGGTCCTCACTGCCTCCTGGAACCCCTTCAAATGCCCCACACAATTTGGCCCTCTCTGCTTTCCTGCCGACTCTAGCCTCCAAAGCACATTTTTCACTTTCGGCGCTGTTTGGAGCAAAAAAGACAAACGTCCAGCTTTTGCTGCCACAGCAAAGGTGCCAGCGGGGAAAAGTGATGCTGGTCCTCACTGCCTCCTGGAACCCCTTCAAATGCCCCACACAATTTGGCCCTCTCTGCTTTCCTGCGCATTCTAGCCTCAAAAGCACCTTTTTTCACTTTCGGCGCTGTTTAGAGCAAAAAAGACAAACGTCCAGCTTTTGCTGCCACAGCAAAGGTGCCAGCGGGGAAAAGTGATGCTGGTCCTCACTGCCTCCTGGAACCCCTTCAAATGCCCCACACAATTTGGCCCTCTCTGCTTTCCTGCCGACTCTATCCTCCAAAGCACATTTTTCACTTTCGGCGCTGTTTGGAGCAAAAAAGACAAACGTCCAGCTTTTGCTGCCACAGCAAAGGTGCCAGCGGGAAAAGTGATGCTGGTCCTCACTGCCTCCTGGAACCCCTTCAAATGCCCCACACAATTTGGCCCTCTCTGCTTTCCTGCGCACTCTAGCCTCAAAAGCACCTTTTTTCACTTTCGGCGCTGTTTGGAGCAAAAAAGACAAACGTCCAGCTTTTGCTGCCACAGCAAAGGTGCCAGCGGGGAAAAGTCATGCTGGTCCTCACTGCCTCCTGGAACCCCTTCAAATGCCCCACACAATTTGGCCCTCTCTGCTTTCCTGCCGACTCTAGCCTCAAAAGCACCTTTTTTCACTTTCGGCGCTGTTTGGAGCAAAAAAGACAAACGTCCAGCTTTTGCTGCCACAGCAAAGGTGCCAGCGGGGAAAAGTGATGCTGGTCCTCACTGCCTCCTGGAACCCCTTCAAATGCCCCACACAATTTCGCCCTCTCTGCTTTCCTGCCCACTCTAGCCTCAAAAGCACCTTTTTTCACTTTCGGCGCTGTTTGGAGCAAAAAAGACAAACGTCCAGCTTTTGCTGCCACAGCAAAGGTGCCAGCGGGGAAAAGTGATGCTGGTCCTCACTGCCTCCTGGAACCCCTTCAAATGCCCCACACAATTTGGCCCTCTCTGCTTTCCTGCCCACTCTATCCTCAAAAGCACCTATTTTCACTTTCGGCGCTGTTTGGAGCAAAAAAGACAAACGTCCAGCTTTTGCTGCCACAGCAAAGGTGCCAGCGGGGAAAAGTGATGCTGGTCCTCACTGCCTCCTGGAACCCCTTCAAATGCCCCACACAATTTGGCCTTCTCTGCTTTCCTGCCAACTCTATCCTCAAAAGCACCTTTTTTCACTTTCGGCGCTGTTTGGAGCAAAAAAGACAAACGTCCAGCTTTTGCTGCCACAGCAAAGGTGCCAGCGGGGAAAAGTCATGCTGGTCCTCACTGCCTCCTGGAACCCCTTCAAATGCCCCACACAATTTGGCCCTCTCTGCTTTACTGCTGACTCTAGCCTCAAAAGCACCTTTTTTCACTTTCGGCGCTGTTTGGAGCAAAAAAGACAAACGTCCAGCTTTTGCTGCCACAGCAAAGGTGCCAGCGGGGAAAAGTGATGCTGGTCCTCACTGCCTCCTGGAACCCCTTCAAATGCCCCACACTATTTGGCCCTCTCTGCTTTCCTGCCCACTCTAGCCTCAAAAGCACCTTTTTTCACTTTCGGCGCTGTTTGGAGCAAAAAAGACAAACGTCCAGCTTTTGCTGCCACAGCAAAGGTGCCAGCGGGGAAAAGTGATGCTGGTCCTCACTGCCTCCTGGAACCCCTTCAAATGCCCCACACAATTTGGCCCTCTCTGCTTTCCTGCGCACTCTATCCTCAAAAGCACCTATTTTCACTTTCGGCGCTGTTTGGAGCAAAAAAGACAAACGTCCAGCTTTTGCTGCCACAGCAAAGGTGCCAGCGGGGAAAAGTGATGCTGGTCCTCACTGCCTCCTGGAACCCCTTCAAATGCCCCACACAATTTGGCCCTCTCTGCTTTCCTGCGCACTCTAGCCTCAAAAGCACCTTTTTTCACTTTCGCCGCTGTTTGGAGCAAAAAAGACAAACGTCCAGCTTTTGCTGCCACAGCAAAGGTGCCAGTGGGGAAAAGTGATGCTGGTCCTCACTGCCTCCTGGAACCCCTTCAAAAGCCCCACACAATTTGGCCCTCTCTGCTTTCCTGCCGACTCTAGCCTCAAAAGCACATTTTTCACTTTCGGCGCTGTTTGGAGCAAAAAAGACAAACGTCCAGCTTTTGCTGCCACAGCAAAGGTGCCAGCGGGGAAAAGTGATGCTGGTCCTCACTGCCTCCTGGAACCCCTTCAAATGCCCCACACAATTTGGCCCTCTCTGCTTTCCTGCCGACTCTAGCCTCCAAAGCACATTTTTCACTTTCGGCGCTGTTTGGAGCAAAAAAGACAAACGTCCAGCTTTTGCTGCCACAGCAAAGGTGCCAGCGGGGAAAAGTGATGCTGGTCCTCACTGCCTCCTGGAACCCCTTCAAATGCCCCACACAATTTGGCCCTCTCTGCTTTCCTGCGCATTCTAGCCTCAAAAGCACCTTTTTTCACTTTCGGCGCTGTTTAGAGCAAAAAAGACAAACGTCCAGCTTTTGCTGCCACAGCAAAGGTGCCAGCGGGGAAAAGTGATGCTGGTCCTCACTGCCTCCTGGAACCCCTTCAAATGCCCCACACAATTTGGCCCTCTCTGCTTTCCTGCCCACTGTATCCTCAAAATACCTTTTTTCACTTTCGGCGCTGTTTGGAGCAAAAAAGAAAAACGTCCAGCTTTTGCTGCCACAGCAAAGGTGCCAGCGGGGAAAAGTGATGCTGGTCCTCACTGCCTCCTGGAACCCCTTCAAATGCCCCACACAATTTGGCCCTCTCTGCTTTCCTGCCGACTCTATCCTCCAAAGCACATTTTTCACTTTCGGCGCTGTTTGGAGCAAAAAAGACAAACGTCCAGCTTTTGCTGCCACAGCAAAGGTGCCAGCGGGGAAAAGTGATGCTGGTCCTCACTGCCTCCTGGAACCCCTTCAAATGCCCCACACAATTTGGCCCTCTCTGCTTTCCTGCCGACTCAAGCCTCAAAAGCACTTTTTTCACTTTTGGCGCCCTCCGCTGCAAAAAAGACAAACGTCCAGCTTTTGCTGCCACAGCAAAGGTGCCAGCGGGGAAAAGTGATGCTGGTCCTCACTGCCTCCTGGAACCCCTTCAAATGCCCCACACAATTTGGCCCTCTCTGCTTTCCTGCGCACTCTAGCCTCAAAAGCACCTTTTTTCACTTTCGGCGCTGTTTGGAGCAAAAAAGACAAACGTCCAGCTTTTGCTGCCACAGCAAAGGTGCCAGCGGGGAAAAGTCATGCTGGTCCTCACTGCCTCCTGGAACCCCTTCAAATGCCCCACACAATTTGGCCCTCTCTGCTTTCCTGCCGACTCTAGCCTCAAAAGCACCTTTTTTCACTTTCGGCGCTGTTTGGAGCAAAAAAGACAAACGTCCAGCTTTTGCTGCCACAGCAAAGGTGCCAGCGGGGAAAAGTGATGCTGGTCCTCACTGCCTCCTGGAACCCCTTCAAATGCCCCACACAATTTCGCCCTCTCTGCTTTCCTGCCCACTCTATCCTCAAAAGCACCTTTTTTCACTTTCGGCGCTGTTTGGAGCAAAAAAGACAAACGTCCAGCTTTTGCTGCCACAGCAAAGGTGCCAGCGGGGAAAAGTGATGCTGGTCCTCACTGCCTCCTGGAACCCCTTCAAATGCCCCACACAATTTGGCCCTCTCTGCTTTCCTGCGCAATCTATCCTCAAAAGCACCTTTTTTCACTTTCGGCGCTGTTTGGAGCAAAAAAGACAAACGTCCAGCTTTTGCTGCCACAGCAAAGGTGCCAGCAGGGAAAAGTGATGCTGGTCCTCACTGCCTCCTGGAACCCCTTCAAATGCCCCACACAATTTGGCCCTCTCTGCTTTCCTGCCCACTCTAGCCTCAAAAGCACCTTTTTTCACTTTCGGCTCTGTTTGGAGCAAAAAAGACAAACGTCCAGCTTTTGCTGCCACAGCAAAGGTGCCAGCGGGGAAAAGTGATGCTGGTCCTCACTGCCTCCTGGAACCCCTTCAAATGCCCCACACAATTTGGCCCTCTCTGCTTTCCTGCCGACTCTATCCTCAAAAGCACCTTTTTTCACTTTTGGCGCCCTCCGGAGCAAAAAAGACAAACGTCCAGCTTTTGCTGCCACAGCAAAGGTGCCAGTGGGGAAAAGTGATGCTGGTCCTCACTGCCTCCTGGAACCCCTTCAAATGCCCCACACAATTTGGCCCTCTCTGCTTTCCTGCCGACTCTATCCTCAAAAGCACCTTTTTTCACTTTCGTCGCTGTTTGGAGCAAAAAAGACAAACGTCCAGCTTTTGCTGCCACAGCAAAGGTGCCAGCGGGGAAAAGTGATGCTGGTCCTCACTGCCTCCTGGAACCCCTTCAAATGCCCCACACAATTTGGCCCTCTCTGCTTTCCTGCCCACTGTATCCTCAAAATACCTTTTTTCACTTTCGGCGCTGTTTGGAGCAAAAAATACAAACGTCCAGCTTTTGCTGCCACAGCAAAGGTGCCAGCGGGGAAAAGTCATGCTGGTCCTCACTGCCTCCTGGAACCCCTTCAAATGCCCCACACAATTTGGCCCTCTCTGCTTTCCTGCCGACTCTAGCCTCAAAAGCACCTTTTTTCACTTTCGGCGCTGTTTGGAGCAAAAAAGACAAACGTCCAGCTTTTGCTGCCACAGCAAAGGTGCCAGCGGGGAAAAGTCATGCTGGTCCTCACTGCCTCCTGGAACCCCTTCAAATGCCCCACACAATTTGGCCCTCTCTGCTTTCCTGCCGACTCGAGCCTCAAAAGCACCTTTTTTCACTTTCGGCGCTGTTTGGAGCAAAAAATACAAACGTCCAGCTTTTGCTGCCACAGCAAAGGTGCCAGCGGGGAAAAGTGATGCTGGTCCTCACTGCCTCCTGGAACCCCTTCAAATGCCCCACACAATTTGGCCCTCTCTGCTTTCCTGCCGACTCTAGCCTCAAAAGCACCTTTTTTCACTTTCGGCGCTGTTTGGAGCAAAAAAGACAAACGTCCAGCTTTTGCTGCCACAGCAAAGGTGCCAGCGGGGAAAAGTCATGCTGGTCCTCACTGCCTCCTGGAACCCCTTCAAATGCCCCACACAATTTGGCCCTCTCTGCTTTCCTGCCGACTCTATCCTCAAAAGCACCTTTTTTCACTTTCGGCGCTGTTTGGAGCAAAAAAGACAAACGTCCAGCTTTTGCTGCCACAGCAAAGGTGCCAGCGGGGAAAAGTGATGCTGGTCCTCACTGCCTCCTGGAACCCCTTCAAATGCCCCACACAATTTGGCCCTCTCTGCTTTCCTGCCCACTGTATCCTCAAAATACCTTTTTTCACTTTCGGCGCTGTTTGGAGCAAAAAAGAAAAACGTCCAGCTTTTGCTGCCACAGCAAAGGTGCCAGCGGGGAAAAGTGATGCTGGTCCTCACTGCCTCCTGGAACCCCTTCAAATGCCCCACACAATTTGGACCTCTCTGCTTTCCTGCCGACTCTATCCTCAAAAGCACCTTTTTTCACTTTCGGCGCTGTTTGGAGCAAAAAAGACAAACGTCCAGCTTTTGCTGCCACAGCAAAGGTGCCAGCGGGGAAAAGTGATGCTGGTCCTCACTGCCTCCTGGAACCCCTTCAAATGCCCCACACAATTTGGCCCTCTCTGCTTTCCTGCCGACTCTAGCCTCAAAAGCACCTTTTTTCACTTTCGGCGCTGTTTGGAGCAAAAAAGACAAACGTCCAGCTTTTGCTGCCACAGCAAAGGTGCCAGCGGGGAAAAGTCATGCTGGTCCTCACTGCCTCCTGGAACCCCTTCAAATGCCCCACACAATTTGGCCCTCTCTGCTTTCCTGCCGACTCGAGCCTCAAAAGCACCTTTTTTCACTTTCGGCGCTGTTTGGAGCAAAAAAGACAAACGTCCAGCTTTTGCTGCCACAGCAAAGGTGCCAGCGGGGAAAAGTGATGCTGGTCCTCACTGCCTCCTGGAACCCCTTCAAATGCCCCACACAATTTCGCCCTCTCTGCTTTCCTGCCCACTCTATCCTCAAAAGCACCTTTTTTCACTTTCGGCGCTGTTTGGAGCAAAAAAGACAAACGTCCAGCTTTTGCTGCCACAGCAAAGGTGCCAGCGGGGAAAAGTGATGCTGGTCCTCACTGCCTCCTGGAACCCCTTCAAATGCCCCACACAATTTGGCCCTCTCTGCTTTCCTGCGCACTCTAGCCTCAAAAGCACCTTTTTTCACTTTCGGCGCTGTTTGGAGCAAAAAAGACAAACGTCCAGCTTTTGCTGCCACAGCAAAGGTGCCAGCGGGGAAAAGTCATGCTGGTCCTCACTGCCTCCTGGAACCCCTTCAAATGCCCCACACAATTTGGCCCTCTCTGCTTTCCTGCCGACTCTATCCTCAAAAGCACCTTTTTTCACTTTTGGCGCCCTCCGGAGCAAAAAAGACAAACGTCCAGCTTTTGCTGCCACAGCAAAGGTGCCAGTGGGGAAAAGTGATGCTGGTCCTCACTGCCTCCTGGAACCCCTTCAAATGCCCCACACAATTTGGACCTCTCTGCTTTCCTGCCGACTCTATCCTCAAAAGCACCTTTTTTCACTTTCGGCGCTGTTTGGAGCAAAAAAGACAAACGTCCAGCTTTTGCTGCCACAGCAAAGGTGCCAGCGGGGAAAAGTGATGCTGGTCCTCACTGCCTCCTGGAACCCCTTCAAATGCCCCACACAATTTGGCCCTCTCTGCTTTCCTGCCGACTCTAGCCTCAAAAGCACCTTTTTTCACTTTCGGCGCTGTTTGGAGCAAAAAAGACAAACGTCCAGCTTTTGCTGCCACAGCAAAGGTGCCAGCGGGGAAAAGTGATGCTGGTCCTCACTGCCTCCTGGAACCCCTTCAAATGCCCCACACAATTTGGCCCTCTCTGCTTTCCTGCGCATTCTAACCTCAAAAGCACCTTTTTTCACTTTAGGCGCTGTTTGGACCAAAAAAGACAAACGTCCAGCTTTTGCTGCCACAGCAAAGGTGCCAGCGGGGAAAAGTGATGCTGGTCCTCACTGCCTCCTGGAACCCCTTCAAATGCCCCACACAATTTGGCCCTCTCTGCTTTCCTGCCGACTCGAGCCTCAAAAGCACCTTTTTTCACTTTTGGCGCCCTCCGGAGCAAAAAAGACAAACGTCCAGCTTTTGCTGCCACAGCAAAGGTGCCAGCGGGGAAAAGTGATGCTGGTCCTCACTGCCTCCTGGAACCCCTTCAAATGCCCCACACAATTTGGCCCTCTCTGCTTTCCTGCCGACTCTATCCTCAAAAGCACCTTTTTTCACTTTCGGCGCTGTTTGGAGCAAAAAAGACAAACGTCCAGCTTTTGCTGCCACAGCAAAGGTGCCAGCGGGGAAAAGTGATGCTGGTCCTCACTGCCTCCTGGAACCCCTTCAAATGCCCCACACAATTTGGCCCTCTCTGCTTTCCTGCCCACTGTATCCTCAAAATACCTTTTTTCACTTTCGGCGCTGTTTGGAGCAAAAAAGAAAAACGTCCAGCTTTTGCTGCCACAGCAAAGGTGCCAGCGGGGAAAAGTGATGCTGGTCCTCACTGCCTCCTGGAACCCCTTCAAATGCCCCACACAATTTGGACCTCTCTGCTTTCCTGCCGACTCTATCCTCAAAAGCACCTTTTTTCACTTTCAGCGCTGTTTGGAGCAAAAAAGACAAACGTCCAGCTTTTGCTGCCACAGCAAAGGTGCCAGCGGGGAAAAGTGATGCTGGTCCTCACTGCCTCCTGGAACCCCTTCAAATGCCCCACACAATTTGGCCCTCTCTGCTTTCCTGCCGACTCTAGCCTCAAAAGCACCTTTTTTCACTTTCGGCGCTGTTTGGAGCAAAAAAGACAAACGTCCAGCTTTTGCTGCCACAGCAAAGGTGCCAGCGGGGAAAAGTCATGCTGGTCCTCACTGCCTCCTGGAACCCCTTCAAATGCCCCACACAATTTGGCCCTCTCTGCTTTCCTGCCGACTCGAGCCTCAAAAGCACCTTTTTTCACTTTCGGCGCTGTTTGGAGCAAAAAAGACAAACGTCCAGCTTTTGCTGCCACAGCAAAGGTGCCAGCGGGGAAAAGTGATGCTGGTCCTCACTGCCTCCTGGAACCCCTTCAAATGCCCCACACAATTTCGCCCTCTCTGCTTTCCTGCCCACTCTATCCTCAAAAGCACCTTTTTTCACTTTCGGCGCTGTTTGGAGCAAAAAAGACAAACGTCCAGCTTTTGCTGCCACAGCAAAGGTGCCAGCGGGGAAAAGTGATGCTGGTCCTCACTGTCTCCTGGAACCCCTTCAAATGCCCCACACAATTTGGCCCTCTCTGCTTTCCTGCCCACTCTAGCCTCAAAAGCACCTTTTTTCACTTTCGGCGCTGTTTGGAGCAAAAAAGACAAACGTCCAGCTTTTGCTGCCACAGCAAAGGTGCCAGCGGGGAAAAGTGATGCTGGTCCTCACTGCCTCCTGGAACCCCTTCAAATGCCCCACACAATTTGGCCCTCTCTGCTTTCCTGCCGACTCTAGCCTCAAAAGCACCTTTTTTCACTTTTGGCGCCCTCCGGAGCAAAAAAGACAAACGTCCAGCTTTTGCTGCCACAGCAAAGGTGCCAGTGGGGAAAAGTGATGCTGGTCCTCACTGCCTCCTGGAACCCCTTCAAATGCCCCACACAATTTGGACCTCTCTGCTTTCCTGCCGACTCTATCCTCAAAAGCACCTTTTTTCACTTTCGGCGCTGTTTGGAGCAAAAAAGACAAACGTCCAGCTTTTGCTGCCACAGCAAAGGTGCCAGCGGGGAAAAGTGATGCTGGTCCTCACTGCCTCCTGGAACCCCTTCAAATGCCCCACACAATTTGGCCCTCTCTGCTTTCCTGCCGACTCTAGCCTCAAAAGCACCTTTTTTCACTTTTGGCGCCCTCCGGAGCAAAAAAGACAAACGTCCAGCTTTTGCTGCCACAGCAAAGGTGCCAGCGGGGAAAAGTGATGCTGGTCCTCACTGCCTCCTGGAACCCCTTCAAATGCCCCACACAATTTGGCCCTCTCTGCTTTCCTGCGCATTCTAACCTCAAAAGCACCTTTTTTCACTTTAGGCGCTGTTTGGACCAAAAAAGACAAACGTCCAGCTTTTGCTGCCACAGCAAAGGTGCCAGCGGGGAAAAGTGATGCTGGTCCTCACTGCCTCCTGGAACCCCTTCAAATGCCCCACACAATTTGGCCCTCTCTGCTTTCCTGCCGACTCTAGCCTCAAAAGCACCTTTTTTCACTTTTGGCGCCCTCCGCTGCAAAAAAGACAAACGTCCAGCTTTTGCTGCCACAGCAAAGGTGCCAGCGGGGAAAAGTGATGCTGGTCCTCACTGCCTCCTGGAACCCCTTCAAATGCCCCACACAATTTGGCCCTCTCTGCTTTCCTGCGCACTCTAGCCTCAAAAGCACCTTTTTTCACTTTCGGCGCTGTTTGGAGCAAAAAAGACAAACGTCCAGCTTTTGCTGCCACAGCAAAGGTGCCAGCGGGGAAAAGTCATGCTGGTCCTCACTGCCTCCTGGAACCCCTTCAAATGCCCCACACAATTTGGCCCTCTCTGCTTTCCTGCGCATTCTAACCTCAAAAGCACCTTTTTTCACTTTCGGCGCTGTTTGGACCAAAAAAGACAAACGTCCAGCTTTTGCTGCCACAGCAAAGGTGCCAGCGGGGAAAAGTGATGCTGGTCCTCACTGCCTCCTGGAACCCCTTCAAATGCCCCACACAATTTGGCCCTCTCTGCTTTCCTGCCCACTCTATCCTCAAAACCCCGTTTTTCACTTTCGGCGCTGTTTGGAGCAAAAAATACAAACGTCCAGCTTTTGCTGCCACAGCAAAGGTGCCAGCGGGGAAAAGTGATGCTGGTCCTCACTGCCTCCTGGAACCCCTTCAAATGCCCCACACAATTTGGACCTCTCTGCTTTTCTGCCCATTCTATCCTCAAAAGCACCTTTTTTCACTTTTGGCGCTGTTTGGAGCAAAAAAGACAAACGTCCAGCTTTTGCTGCCACAGCAAAGGTGCCAGCGGGGAAAAGTCATGCTGGTCCTCACTGCCTCCTGGAACCCCTTCAAATGCCCCACACAATTTGGCCCTCTCTGCTTTCCTGCGCAATCTAGCCTCAAAAGCACCTTTTTTCACTTTCGGCGCTGTTTGGAGCAAAAAAGACAAACGTCCAGCTTTTGCTGCCACAGCAAAGGTGCCAGCGGGGAAAAGTGATGCTGGTCCTCACTGCCTCCTGGAACCCCTTCAAATGCCCCACACAATTTGGCCCTCTCTGCTTTCCTGCCCACTCTATCCTCAAAACACCTTTTTTCACTTTCGGCGCTGTTTGGAGCAAAAAAGACAAACGTCCAGCTTTTTCTGCCACAGCAAAGGTGCCAGCGGGGAAAAGTCATGCTGGTCCTCACTGCCTCCTGGAACCCCTTCAAATGCCCCACACAATTTGGCCCTCTCTGCTTTCCTGCGCACTCTAGCCTCAAAAGCACCTTTTTCAATTTCGGCGCTGTTTGGAGCAAAAAAGACAAACGTCCAGCTTTTGCTGCCACAGCAAAGGTGCCAGTGGGGAAAAGTGATGCTGGTCCTCACTGCCTCCTGGAACCCCTTCAAATGCCCCACACAATTTGGCCCTCTCTGCTTTCCTGCCCACTCTATCCTCAAAAGCACCTTTTTTCACATTCGGCGCCCTCCGGAGCAAAAAAGACAAACGTCCAGCTTTTGCTGCCACAGCAAAGGTGCCAGCGGGGAAAAGTGATGCTGGTCCTCACTGCCTCCTGGAACCCCTTCAAATGCCCCACACAATTTGGCCTTCTCTGCTTTCCTGCCCACTCTATCCTCAAAAGCACCTTTTTTCACTTTCGTCGCTGTTTGGAGCAAAAAAGACAAACGTCCAGCTTTTGCTGCCACAGCAAAGGTGCCAGCGGGGAAAAGTGATGCTGGTCCTCACTGCCTCCTGGAACCCCTTCAAGTGCCCCATACAATTTGGCCCTCTCTGCTTTCCTGCGCATTCTAGCCTCAAAAGCACCTTTTTTCACTTTCGGCGCTGTTTGGAGCAAAAAAGACAAACGTCCAGCTTTTGCTGCCACAGCAAAGGTGCCAGCGGGGAAAAGTGATGCTGGTCCTCACTGCCTCCTGGAACCCCTTCAAATGCCCCACACAATTTGGCCCTCTCTGCTTTCCTGCGCACTCTAGCCTCAAAAGCACATTTTTCACTTTCGGCGCTGTTTGGAGCAAAAAAGACAAACGTCCAGCTTTTGCTGCCACAGCAAAGGTGCCAGCGGGGAAAAGTGATGCTGGTCCTCACTGCCTCCTGGAACCCCTTCAAATGCCCCACACAATTTGGCCCTCTCTGCTTTCCTGCGCATTCTAGCCTCAAAAGCACCTTTTTTCACTTTCGGCGCTGTTTGGAGCAAAAAAGACAAACGTCCAGCTTTTGCTGCCACAGCAAAGGTGCCAGCGGGGAAAAGTGATGCTGGTCCTCACTGCCTCCTGGAACCCCTTCAAATGCCCCACACAATTTGGACCTCTCTGCTTTCCTGCCCATTCTATCCTCAAAAGCACCTTTTTTCACTTTCGGCGCTGTTTGGAGCAAAAAAGACAAACGTCCAGCTTTTGCTGCCACAGCAAAGGTGCCAGCGGGGAAAAGTGATGCTGGTCCTCACTGTCTCCTGGAACCCCTTCAAATGCCCCACACAATTTGGCCCTCTCTGCTTTCCTGCCCACTCGATCCTCAAAAGCACCTTTTTTCACTTTCGGAGCTGTTTGGAGCAAAAAAGACAAACGTCCAGCTTTTTCTGCCACAGCAAAGGTGCCAGCGGGGAAAAGTGATGCTGGTCCTCACTGCCTCCTGGAACCCCTTCAAATGCCCCACACAATTTGGCCCTCTCTGCTTTCCTGCGCACTCTAGCCTCAAAAGCACCTTTTTTCACTTTCGGCGCTGTTTGGAGCAAAAAAGACAAACGTCCAGCTTTTGCTGCCACAGCAAATGTGCCAGTGGGGAAAAGTGATGCTGGTCCTCACTGCCTCCTGGAACCCCTTCAAATGCCCCACACAATCTGGCCCTCTCTGCTTTCCTGCCCACTCTATCCTCAAAAGCACCTTTTTTCATTTTCATCGCTGTTTGGACCAAAAAAGACAAACGTCCAGCTTTTGCTGCCACAGCAAAGGTGCCAGCGGGGAAAAGTGATGCTGGTCCTCACTGCCTCCTGGAACCCCTTCAAATGCCCCACACAATTTGGCCCTCTCTGCTTTCCTGCGCAATCTAGCCTCAAAAGCACCTTTTTTCACTTTTGCGCTGTTTGGAGCAAAAAAGACAAACGTCCAGCTTTTGCTGCCACAGCAAAGGTGCCAGCGGGGAAAAGTCATGCTGGTCCTCACTGCCTCCTGGAACCCCTTCAAATGCCCCACACAATTTGGCCCTCTCTGCTTTCCTGCCCACTCTATCCTCAAAAGCACCTATTTTCACTTTCGGCGCTGTTTGGAGCAAAAAAGACAAACGTCCAGCTCTTTCTGCCACAGCAAAGGTGCCAGCGGGGAAAAGTCATGCTGGTCCTCACTGCCTCCTGGAACCCCTTCAAATGCCCCACACAATTTGGCCCTCTCTGCTTTCCTGCGCACTCTAGCCTCAAAAGCACCTTTTTTCACTTTCGGCGCTGTTTGGAGCAAAAAAGACAAACGTCCAGCTTTTGCTGCCACAGCAAAGGTGCCAGTGGGGAAAAGTGATGCTGGTCCTCACTGCCTCCTGGAACCCCTTCAAATGCCCCACACAATTTCGCCCTCTCTGCTTTCCTGCCCACTCTATCCTCAAAAGCACCTTTTTTCACTTTTGGCGCCCTCCGGAGCAAAAAATACAAACGTCCAGCTTTTGCTGCCACAGCAAAGGTGCCAGCGGGGAAAAGTGATGCTGGTCCTCACTGCCTCCTGGAACCCCTTCAAATGCCCCACACAATTTGGACCTCTCTGCTTTCCTGCCCATTCTATCCTCAAAAGCACCTTTTTTCACTTTCGGCGCTGTTTGGAGCAAAAAAGACAAACGTCCAGCTTTTGCTGCCACAGCAAAGGTGCCAGCGGGGAAAAGTGATGCTGGTCCTCACTGTCTCCTGGAACCCCTTCAAATGCCCCACACAATTTGGCCCTCTCTGCTTTCCTGCCCACTCTATCCTCAAAAGCACCTTTTTTCACTTTTGGCGCCCTCCGGAGCAAAAAAGACAAACGTCCAGCTTTTGCTGCCACAGCAAAGGTGCCAGCGGGGAAAAGTGATGCTGGTCCTCACTGCCTCCTGGAACCCCTTCAAATGCCCCACACAATTTGGCCCTCTCTGCTTTCCTGCCCACTCTATCCTCAAAAGCACCTTTTTTCACTTTCGGCGCTGTTTGGAGCAAAAAAGACAAACGTCCAGCTTTTGCTGCCACAGCAAAGGTGCCAGCGGGGAAAAGTGATGCTGGTCCTCACTGCCTCCTGGAACCCCTTCAAGTGCCCCACACAATTTGGCCCTCTCTGCTTTCCTGCGCATTCTAGCCTCAAAAGCACCTTTTTTCACTTTCGGCGCTGTTTGGAGCAAAAAAGACAAACGTCCAGCTTTTGCTGCCACAGCAAAGGTGCCAGTGGGGAAAAGTGATGCTGGTCCTCACTGCCTCCTGGAACCCCTTCAAATGCCCCACACAATTTGGCCCTCTCTGCTTTCCTGCCCACTCTATCCTCAAAAGCACCTTTTTTCACATTCGGCGCCCTCCGGAGCAAAAAAGACAAACGTCCAGCTTTTGCTGCCACAGCAAAGGTGCCAGCGGGGAAAAGTGATGCTGGTCCTCACTGCCTCCTGGAACCCCTTCAAATGCCCCACACAATTTGGCCCTCTCTGCTTTCCTGCCCACTCTAGCCTCAAAAGCACATTTTTCACTTTCGGCGCTGTTTGGAGCAAAAAAGACAAACGTCCAGCTTTTGCTGCCACAGCAAAGGTGCCAGCGGGGAAAAGTGATGCTGGTCCTCACTGCCTCCTGGAACCCCTTCAAATGCCCCACACAATTTGGACCTCTCTGCTTTCCTGCCCATTCTATCCTCAAAAGCACCTTTTTTCACTTTCGGCGCTGTTTGGAGCAAAAAAGACAAACGTCCAGCTTTTGCTGCCACAGCAAAGGTGCCAGCGGGGAAAAGTGATGCTGGTCCTCACTGTCTACTGGAACCCCTTCAAATGCCCCACACAATTTGGCCCTCTCTGCTTTCCTGCCCACTCTATCCTCAAAAGCACCTTTTTTCACTTTCGGCGCTGTTTGGAGCAAAAAAGACAAACGTCCAGCTTTTTCTGCCACAGCAAAGGTGCCAGCGGGGAAAAGTCATGCTGGTCCTCACTGCCTCCTGGAACCCCTTCAAATGCCCCACACAATCTGGCCCTCTCTGCTTTCCTGCCCACTCTATCCTCAAAAGCACCTTTTTTCATTTTCGTCGCTGTTTGGACCAAAAAAGACAAACGTCCAGCTTTTGCTGCCACAGCAAAGGTGCCAGCGGGGAAAAGTGATGCTGGTCCTCACTGCCTCCTGGAACCCCTTCAAATGCCCCACACAATTTGGCCCTCTCTGCTTTCCTGCGCAATCTAGCCTCAAAAGCACCTTTTTTCACTTTCGGCGCTGTTTGGAGCAAAAAAGACAAACGTCCAGCTTTTGCTGCCACAGCAAAGGTGCCAGTGGGGAAAAGTGATGCTGGTCCTCACTGCCTCCTGGAACCCCTTCAAATGCCCCACACAATTTGGCCCTCTCTGCTTTCCTGCCCACTCTATCCTCAAAAGCACCTTTTTTCACTTTTGGCGCCCTCCGGAGCAAAAAAGACAAACGTCCAGCTTTTGCTGCCACAGCAAAGGTGCCAGCGGGGAAAAGTGATGCTGGTCCTCACTGCCTCCTGGAACCCCTTCAAATGCCCCACACAATTTGGCCTTCTCTGCTTTCCTGCCCAATCTATCCTCAAAAGCACCTTTTTTCACTTTCGTCGCTGTTTGGAGCAAAAAAGACAAACGTCCAGCTTTTGCTGCCACAGCAAAGGTGCCAGCGGGGAAAAGTGATGCTGGTCCTCACTGCCTCCTGGAACCCCTTCAAGTGCCCCACACAATTTGGCCCTCTCTGCTTTCCTGCGCATTCTAGCCTCAAAAGCACCTTTTTTCACTTTCGGCGCTGTTTGGAGCAAAAAAGACAAACGTCCAGCTTTTGCTGCCACAGCAAAGGTGCCAGCGGGGAAAAGTGATGCTGGTCCTCACTGCCTCCTGGAACCCCTTCAAATGCCCCACACAATTTGGCCCTCTCTGCTTTCCTGCCCACTCTAGCCTCAAAAGCACATTTTTCACTTTCGGCGCTGTTTGGAGCAAAAAAGACAAACGTCCAGCTTTTGCTGCCACAGCAAAGGTGCCAGCGGGGAAAAGTCATGCTGGTCCTCACTGCCTCCTGGAACCCCTTCAAATGCCCCACACAATTTGGCCCTCTCTGCTTTCCTGCGCATTCTAGCCTCAAAAGCACCTTTTTTCACTTTCGGCGCTGTTTGGAGCAAAAAAGACAAACGTCCAGCTTTTGCTGCCACAGCAAAGGTGCCAGCGGGGAAAAGTGATGCTGGTCCTCACTGCCTCCTGGAACCCCTTCAAATGCCCCACACAATTTGGCCCTCTCTGCTTTCCTGCCCATTCTATCCTCAAAAGCACCTTTTTTCACTTTCGGCGCTGTTTGGAGCAAAAAAGACAAACGTCCAGCTTTTGCTGCCACAGCAAAGGTGCCAGTGGGGAAAAGTGATGCTGGTCCTCACTGTCTCCTGGAACCCCTTCAAATGCCCCACACAATTTGGCCCTCTCTGCTTTCCTGCCCACTCTATCCTCAAAAGCACCTTTTTTCACTTTTGGCGCCCTCCGGAGCAAAAAAGACAAACGTCCAGCTTTTGCTGCCACAGCAAAGGTGCCAGCGGGGAAAAGTGATGCTGGTCCTCACTGCCTCCTGGAACCCCTTCAAATGCCCCACACAATTTGGCCCTCTCTGCTTTCCTGCCCACTCTATCCTCAAAAGCACCTTTTTTCACTTTCGTCGCTGTTTGGAGCAAAAAAGACAAACGTCCAGCTTTTGCTGCCACAGCAAAGGTGCCAGCGGGGAAAAGTGATGCTGGTCCTCACTGCCTCCTGGAACCCCTTCAAGTGCCCCACACAATTTGGCCCTCTCTGCTTTCCTGCGCATTCTAGCCTCAAAAGCACCTTTTTTCACTTTCGGCGCTGTTTGGAGCAAAAAAGACAAACGTCCAGCTTTTGCTGCCACAGCAAAGGTGCCAGCGGGGAAAAGTCATGCTGGTCCTCACTGCCTCCTGGAACCCCTTCAAATGCCCCACACAATTTGGCCCTCTCTGCTTTCCTGCCCACTCTATCCTCAAAAGCACCTTTTTTCAATTTCGGCTCTGTTTGGAGCAAAAAAGACAAACGTCCAGCTTTTGCTGCCACAGCAAAGGTGCCAGCGGGGAAAAGTCATGCTGGTCCTCACTGCCTCCTGGAACCCCTTCAAATGCCCCACACAATTTGGCCCTCTCTGCTTTCCTGCCGACTCTAGCCTCAAAAGCACCTTTTTTCACTTTTGGCGCCCTCCGGAGCAAAAAAGACAAACGTCCAGCTTTTGCTGCCACAGCAAAGGTGCCAGCGGGGAAAAGTGATGCTGGTCCTCACTGCCTCCTGGAACCCCTTCAAATGCCCCACACAATCTGGCCCTCTCTGCTTTCCTGCCCACTCTATCCTCAAAAGCACCTTTTTTCACTTTTGCGCTGTTTGGAGCAAAAAAGACAAACGTCCAGCTTTTGCTGCCACAGCAAAGGTGCCAGCGGGGAAAAGTGATGCTGGTCCTCACTGCCTCCTGGAACCCCTTCAGGTGCCCCATACAATTTGGCCCTCTCTGCTTTCCTGCGCATTCTAGCCTCAAAAGCACCTTTTTTCACTTTTGGCGCTGTTTGGAGCAAAAAAGACAAACGTCCAGCTTTTGCTGCCACAGCAAAGGTGCCAGCGGGGAAAAGTCATGCTGGTCCTCACTGCCTCCTGGAACCCCTTCAAATGCCCCACACAATCTGGCCCTCTCTGCTTTCCTGACGACTCTAGCCTCAAAAGCACATTTTTCACTTTCGGCGCTGTTTGGAGCAAAAAAGACAAACGTCCAGCTTTTGCTGCCACAGCAAAGGTGCCAGCGGGGAAAAGTGATGCTGGTTCTCACTGCCTCCTGGAACCCCTTCAAATGCTCCACACAATTTGGACCTCTCTGCTTTCCTGCCGACTCTATCCTCAAAAGCACCTTTTTTCACTTTCGGCGCTGTTTGGAGCAAAAAAGACAAACGTCCAGCTTTTGCTGCCACAGCAAAGGTGCCAGCGGGGAAAAGTCATGCTGGTCCTCACTGCCTCCTGGAACCCCTTCAAATGCCCCACACAATTTGGCCCTCTCTGCTTTCCTGCCGACTCTAGCCTCAAAAGCACCTTTTTTCACTTTCGGCGCTGTTTGGAGCAAAAAAGACAAACGTCCAGCTTTTGCTGCCACAGCAAAGGTGCCAGCGGGGAAAAGTGATGCTGGTCCTCACTGCCTCCTGGAACCCCTTCAAATGCCCCACACAATTTGGCCCTCTCTGCTTTCCTGCGCACTCTAGCCTCAAAAGCACCTTTTTTCACTTTCGGCGCTGTTTGGAGCAAAAAAGAAAAAAGTCCAGCTTTTGCTGCCACAGCAAAGGTGCCAGCGGTGAAAAGTGATGCTGGTCCTCACTGCCTCCTGGAACCCCTTCAAATGCCCCACACAATTTGGCCCTCTCTGCTTTCCTGCGCACTCTAGCCTCAAAAGCACCTTTTTTCACTTTCGGCGCTGTTTGGAGCAAAAAAGACAAACGTCCATCTTTTGCTGCCACAGCAAAGGTGCCAGCGGGGAAAAGTGATGCTGGTCCTCACTGCCTCCTGGAACCCCTTCAAATGCCCCACACAATTTGGCCCTCTCTGCTTTCCTGCGCATTCTAGCCTCAAAAGCACCTTTTTTCACTTTCGGCGCTGTTTGGAGCAAAAAAGACAAACGTCCAGCTTTTGCTGCCACAGCAAAGGTGCCAGCGGGGAAAAGTGATGCTGGTCCTCACTGCCTCCTGGAACCCCTTCAAATGCCCCACACAATCTGGCCCTCTCTGCTTTCCTGCCCACTCTATCCTCAAAAGCACCTTTTTTCACTTTTGCGCTGTTTGGAGCAAAAAAGACAAACGTCCAGCTTTTGCTGCCACAGCAAAGGTGCCAGCGGGGAAAAGTGATGCTGGTCCTCACTGCCTCCTGGAACCCCTTCAAGTGCCCCATACAATTTGGCCCTCTCTGCTTTCCTGCGCATTCTAGCCTCAAAAGCACCTTTTTTCACTTTTGGCGCTGTTTGGAGCAAAAAAGACAAACGTCCAGCTTTTGCTGCCACAGCAAAGGTGCCAGCGGGGAAAAGTCATGCTGGTCCTCACTGCCTCCTGGAACCCCTTCAAATGCTCCACACAATTTGGACCTCTCTGCTTTCCTGACGACTCTAGCCTCAAAAGCACCTTTTTTCACTTTCGGCGCTGTTTGGAGCAAAAAAGACAAACGTCCAGCTTTTGCTGCCACAGCAAAGGTGCCAGCGGGGAAAAGTCATGCTGGTCCTCACTGCCTCCTGGAACCCCTTCAAATGCCCCACACAATTTGGCCCTCTCTGCTTTCCTGCCGACTCTAGCCTCAAAAGCACCTTTTTTCACTTTCGGCGCTGTTTGGAGCAAAAAAGACAAACGTCCAGCTTTTGCTGCCACAGCAAAGGTGCCAGCGGGGAAAAGTGATGCTGGTCCTCACTGCCTCCTGGAACCCCTTCAAATGCCCCACACAATTTGGCCCTCTCTGCTTTCCTGCGCACTCTAGCCTCAAAAGCACCTTTTTTCACTTTCGGCGCTGTTTGGAGCAAAAAAGAAAAAAGTCCAGCTTTTGCTGCCACAGCAAAGGTGCCAGCGGTGAAAAGTGATGCTGGTCCTCACTGCCTCCTGGAACCCCTTCAAATGCCCCACACAATTTGGCCCTCTCTGCTTTCCTGCGCACTCTAGCCTCAAAAGCACCTTTTTTCACTTTCGGCGCTGTTTGGAGCAAAAAAGACAAACGTCCATCTTTTGCTGCCACAGCAAAGGTGCCAGCGGGGAAAAGTGATGCTGGTCCTCACTGCCTCCTGGAACCCCTTCAAATGCCCCACACAATTTGGCCCTCTCTGCTTTCCTGCGCATTCTAGCCTCAAAAGCACCTTTTTTCACTTTCGGCGCTGTTTGGAGCAAAAAAGACAAACGTCCAGCTTTTGCTGCCACAGCAAAGGTGCCAGCGGGGAAAAGTGATGCTGGTCCTCACTGCCTCCTGGAACCCCTTCAAATGCCCCACACAATTTGGCCCTCTCTGCTTTCCTGCCCACTCTATCCTCAAAAGCACCTTTTTTCACTTTCGGCGCTGTTTGGAGCAAAAAAGACAAACGTCCAGCTTTTGCTGCCACAGCAAAGGTGCCAGCGGGGAAAAGTCATGCTGGTCCTCACTGCCTCCTGGAACCCCTTCAAGTCCCCATACAATTTGGCCCTCTCTGCTTTCCTGCGCATTCTAGCCTCAAAAGCACCTTTTTTCACTTTCGGCGCTGTTTGGAGCAAAAAAGACAAACGTCCAGCTTTTGCTGCCACAGCAAAGGTGCCAGCGGGGAAAAGTCATGCTGGTCCTCACTGCCTCCTGGAACCCCTTCAAATGCCCCATACAATTTGGCCCTCTCTGCTTTCCTGCGCATTCTAGCCTCAAAAGCACCTTTTTTCACTTTCGGCGCTGTTTGGAGCAAAAAAGACAAACGTCCAGCTTTTGCTGCCACAGCAAAGGTGCCAGCGGGGAAAAGTGATGCTGGTCCTCACTGCCTCCTGGAACCCCTTCAAATGCCCCACACAATCTGGCCCTCTCTGCTTTCCTGCCCACTCTATCCTCAAAAGCACCTTTTTTCACTTTTGCGCTGTTTGGAGCAAAAAAGACAAACGTCCAGCTTTTGCTGCCACAGCAAAGGTGCCAGCGGGGAAAAGTGATGCTGGTCCTCACTGCCTCCTGGAACCCCTTCAAGTGCCCCATACAATTTGGCCCTCTCTGCTTTCCTGCGCATTCTAGCCTCAAAAGCACCTTTTTTCACTTTCGGCGCTGTTTGGAGCAAAAAAGACAAACGTCCAGCTTTTGCTGCCACAGCAAAGGTGCCAGCGGGGAAAAGTGATGCTGGTCCTCACTGCCTCCTGGAACCCCTTCAAGTGCCCCATACAATTTGGCCCTCTCTGCTTTCCTGCGCATTCTAGCCTCAAAAGCACCTTTTTTCACTTTCGGCGCTGTTTGGAGCAAAAAAGACAAACGTCCAGCTTTTGCTGCCACAGCAAAGGTGCCAGCGGGGAAAAGTGATGCTGGTCCTCACTGCCTCCTGGAACCCCTTCAAATGCCCCACACAATTTGGCCCTCTCTGCTTTCCTGCCGACTCTAGCCTCAAAAGCACATTTTTCACTTTCGGCGCTGTTTGGAGCAAAAAAGACAAACGTCCAGCTTTTGCTGCCACAGCAAAGGTGCCAGCGGGGAAAAGTCATGCTGGTCCTCACTGCCTCCTGGAACCCCTTCAAATGCTCCACATAATTTGGACCTCTCTGCTTTCCTGCCGATTCTATCCTCAAAAGCACCTTTTTTCACTTTCAGCGCTGTTTGGAGCAAAAAAGACAAACGTCCAGCTTTTGCTGCCACAGCAAAGGTGCCAGCGGGGAAAAGTCATGCTGGTCCTCACTGCCTCCTGGAACCCCTTCAAATGCCCCACACAATTTGGCCCTCTCTGCTTTCCTGCCGACTCGAGACTCAAAAGCACCTTTTTTCACTTTCGGCGCTGTTTGGAGCAAAAAAGACAAACGTCCAGCTTTTGCTGCCACAGCAAAGGTGCCAGCGGGGAAAAGTGATGCTGGTCCTCACTGCCTCCTGGAACCCCTTCAAATGCCCCACACAATTTGGCCCTCTCTGCTTTCCTGCCCGCTCTATCCTCAAAAGAACCTTTTTTCACTTTCGGCGCTGTTTGGAGCAAAAAAGACAAACGTCCATCTTTTGCTGCCACAGCAAAGGTGCCAGCGGGGAAAAGTGATGCTGGTCCTCACTGCCTCCTGGAACCCCTTCAAATGCCCCACACAATTTGGCCCTCTCTGCTTTCCTGCGCATTCTAGCCTCAAAAGCACCTTTTTTCACTTTCGGCGCTGTTTGGAGCAAAAAAGACAAACGTCCAGCTTTTGCTGCCACAGCAAAGGTGCCAGCGGGGAAAAGTGATGCTGGTCCTCACTGCCTCCTGGAACCCCTTCAAATGCCCCACACAATTTGGCCCTCTCTGCTTTCCTGCCCACTCTATCCTCAAAAGCACCTTTTTTCACTTTCGGCGCTGTTTGGAGCAAAAAAGACAAACGTCCAGCTTTTGCTGCCACAGCAAAGGTGCCAGCGGGGAAAAGTGATGCTGGTCCTCACTGCCTCCTGGAACCCCTTCAAGTCCCCATACAATTTGGCCCTCTCTGCTTTCCTGCGCATTCTAGCCTCAAAAGCACCTTTCTTCACTTTCGGCGCTGTTTGGAGCAAAAAAGACAAACGTCCAGCTTTTGCTGCAACAGCAAAGGTGCCAGCGGGGAAAAGTGATGCTGGTCCTCACTGCCTCCTGGAACCCCTTCAAATGCCCCACACAATCTGGCCCTCTCTGCTTTCCTGCCCACTCTATCCTCAAAAGCACCTTTTTTCACTTTTGCGCTGTTTGGAGCAAAAAAGACAAACGTCCAGCTTTTGCTGCCACAGCAAAGGTGCCAGCGGGGAAAAGTGATGCTGGTCCTCACTGCCTTCTGGAACCCCTTCAAGTGCCCCATACAATTTGGCCCTCTCTGCTTTCCTGCGCATTCTAGCCTCAAAAGCACCTTTTTTCACTTTCGGCGCTGTTTGGAGCAAAAAAGACAAACGTCCAGCTTTTGCTGCCACAGCAAAGGTGCCAGCGGGGAAAAGTGATGCTGGTCCTCACTGCCTCCTGGAACCCCTTCAAGTGCCCCATACAATTGGGCCCTCTCTGCTTTCCTGCGCATTCTATCCTCAAAAGCACCTTTTTTCACTTTCGGCGCTGTTTGGAGCAAAAAAGACAAACGTCCAGCTTTTGCTGCCACAGCAAAGGTGCCAGTGGGGAAAAGTGATGCTGGTCCTCACTGTCTCCTGGAACCCCTTCAAATGCCCCACACAATTTGGCCCTCTCTGCTTTCCTGCCCACTCTATCCTCAAAAGCACCTTTTTTCACTTTTGGCGCCCTCCGGAGCAAAAAAGACAAACGTCCAGCTTTTGCTGCCACAGCAAAGGTGCCAGCGGGGAAAAGTGATGCTGGTCCTCACTGCCTCCTGGAACCCCTTCAAATGCCCCACACAATTTGGCCCTCTCTGCTTTCCTGCCCACTCTATCCTCAAAAGCACCTTTTTTCACTTTCGTCGCTGTTTGGAGCAAAAAAGACAAACGTCCAGCTTTTGCTGCCACAGCAAAGGTGCCAGCGGGGAAAAGTGATGCTGGTCCTCACTGCCTCCTGGAACCCCTTCAAGTGCCCCACACAATTTGGCCCTCTCTGCTTTCCTGCGCATTCTAGCCTCAAAAGCACCTTTTTTCACTTTCGGCGCTGTTTGGAGCAAAAAAGACAAACGTCCAGCTTTTGCTGCCACAGCAAAGGTGCCAGCGGGGAAAAGTCATGCTGGTCCTCACTGCCTCCTGGAACCCCTTCAAATGCCCCACACAATTTGGCCCTCTCTGCTTTCCTGCCCACTCTATCCTCAAAAGCACCTTTTTTCAATTTCGGCTCTGTTTGGAGCAAAAAAGACAAACGTCCAGCTTTTGCTGCCACAGCAAAGGTGCCAGCGGGGAAAAGTCATGCTGGTCCTCACTGCCTCCTGGAACCCCTTCAAATGCCCCACACAATTTGGCCCTCTCTGCTTTCCTGCCGACTCTAGCCTCAAAAGCACCTTTTTTCACTTTTGGCGCCCTCCGGAGCAAAAAAGACAAACGTCCAGCTTTTGCTGCCACAGCAAAGGTGCCAGCGGGGAAAAGTGATGCTGGTCCTCACTGCCTCCTGGAACCCCTTCAAATGCCCCACACAATCTGGCCCTCTCTGCTTTCCTGCCCACTCGATCCTCAAAAGCACCTTTTTTCACTTTTGCGCTGTTTGGAGCAAAAAAGACAAACGTCCAGCTTTTGCTGCCACAGCAAAGGTGCCAGCGGGGAAAAGTGATGCTGGTCCTCACTGCCTCCTGGAACCCCTTCAAGTGCCCCATACAATTTGGCCCTCTCTGCTTTCCTGCGCATTCTAGCCTCAAAAGCACCTTTTTTCACTTTTGGCGCTGTTTGGAGCAAAAAAGACAAACGTCCAGCTTTTGCTGCCACAGCAAAGGTGCCAGCGGGGAAAAGTCATGCTGGTCCTCACTGCCTCCTGGAACCCCTTCAAATGCCCCACACAATCTGGCCCTCTCTGCTTTCCTGACGACTCTAGCCTCAAAAGCACATTTTTCACTTTCGGCGCTGTTTGGAGCAAAAAAGACAAACGTCCAGCTTTTGCTGCCACAGCAAAGGTGCCAGCGGGGAAAAGTGATGCTGGTTCTCACTGCCTCCTGGAACCCCTTCAAATGCTCCACACAATTTGGACCTCTCTGCTTTTCCTGCCGACTCTATCCTCAAAAGCACCCTTTTTCACTTTCGGCGCTGTTTGGAGCAAAAAAGACAAACGTCCAGCTTTTGCTGCCACAGCAAAGGTGCCAGCGGGGAAAAGTCATGCTGGTCCTCACTGCCTCCTGGAACCCCTTCAAATGCCCCACACAATTTGGCCCTCTCTGCTTTCCTGCCGACTCTAGCCTCAAAAGCACCTTTTTTCACTTTCGGCGCTGTTTGGAGCAAAAAAGACAAACGTCCAGCTTTGCTGCCACAGCAAAGGTGCCAGCGGGGGAAAGTGATGCTGGTCCTCACTGCCTCCTGGAACCCCTTCAAATGCCCCACACAATTTGGCCCTCTCTGCTTTCCTGCGCACTCTAGCCTCAAAAGCACCTTTTTCACTTTCGGCGCTGTTTGGAGCAAAAAAGAAAAAGTCCAGCTTTTGCTGCCACAGCAAAGGTGCCAGCGGTGAAAGTGATGCTGGTCCTCACTGCCTCCTGGAACCCCTTCAAATGCCCCACACAATTTGGCCCTCTCTGCTTTCCTGCGCACTCTAGCCTCAAAAGCACCTTTTTTCACTTTCGGCGCTGGTTTGGAGCAAAAAAGACAAACGTCCATCTTTTGCTGCCACAGCAAAGGTGCCAGCGGGGAAAGTGATGCTGGTCCTCACTGCCTCCTGGAACCCTTCAAATGCCCCACACAATTTGGCCCTCTCTGCTTTCCTGCGCATTCTAGCCTCAAAAGCACCTTTTTTTCACTTTCGGCGCTGTTTGGAGCAAAAAAGACAAACGTCCAGCTTTTGCTGCCACAGCAAAGGTGCCAGCGGGGAAAAGTGATGCTGGTCCTCACTGCCTCCTGGAACCCTTCAAATGCCCCACACAATTTGGGCCTCTCTGCTTTCCTGCCCACTCTATCCTCAAAAGCACCTTTTTTCACTTTCGGCGCTGTTTGGAGCAAAAAAGACAAACGTCCAGCTTTTTGCTGCCACAGCAAAGGTGCCAGCGGGGAAAAGTCATGCTGGTCCTCACTGCCTCCTGGAACCCCTTCAAGTCCCCATACAATTTGGCCCTCTCTGCTTTCCTGCGCATTCTAGCCTCAAAAGCACCTTTTTTCACTTTCGGCGCTGTTTGGAGCAAAAAAGACAAACGTCCAGCCTTTTGCTGCCACAGCAAAGGTGCCAGTGGGGAAAAGTGATGCTGGTCCTCACTGCCTCCTGGAACCCCTTCAAATGCCCCACACAATCTGGCCCTCTCTGCTTTCCTGCCCACTCTATCCTCAAAAGCACCTTTTTTCACTTTTGCGCTGTTTGGAGCAAAAAAGACAACGTCCAGCTTTTGCTGCCACAGCAAAGGTGCCAGCGGGAAAAGTGATGCTGGTCCTCACTGCCTCCTGGACCCCTTCAAGTGCCCCATACAATTTGGCCCTCTCTGCTTTCCTGCGCATTCTAGCCTCAAAAGCACCTTTTTTCACTTTTGGCGCTGTTTGGAGCAAAAAAGACAAACGTCCAGCTTTTGCTGCCACAGCAAAGGTGCCAGCGGGGAAAAGTCATGCTGGTCCTCACTGCCTCCTGGAACCCCTTCAAATGCTCCACACAATTTGGACCTCTCTGCTTTCCTGACGACTCTAGCCTCAAAAGCACCTTTTTTCACTTTCGGCGCTGTTTGGAGCAAAAAAGACAAACGTCCAGCTTTTGCTGCCACAGCAAAGGTGCCAGCGGGGAAAAGTCATGCTGGTCCTCACTGCCTCCTGGAACCCCTTCAAATGCCCCACACAATTTGGCCTCTCTGCTTTCCTGCCGACTCTAGCCTCAAAAGCACCTTTTTTTCACTTTCGGCGCTGTTTGGAGCAAAAAAGACAAACGTCCAGCTTTTGCTGCCACAGCAAAGGTGCCAGCGGGGAAAAGTGATGCTGGTCCTCACTGCCTCCTGGAACCCCTTCAAATGCCCCACACAATTTGGCCCTCTCTGCTTTCCTGCGCACTCTAGCCTCAAAAGCACCTTTTTTCACTTTCGGCGCTGTTTGGAGCAAAAAAGAAAAAAGTCCAGCTTTTGCTGCCACAGCAAAGGTGCCAGCGGTGAAAAGTGATGCTGGTCCTCACTGCCTCCTGGAACCCCTTCAAATGCCCCACACAATTTGGCCCCTCTCTGCTTTCCTGCGCACTCTAGCCTCAAAAGCACCTTTTTTCACTTTCGGCGCTGTTTGGAGCAAAAAAGACAAACGTCCATCTTTTGCTGCCACAGCAAAGGTGCCAGCGGGGAAAAGTGATGCTGGTCCTCACTGCCTCCTGGAACCCTTCAAATGCCCCACACAATTTGGCCCTCTCTGCTTTCCTGCGGCATTCTAGCCTCAAAAGCACCTTTTTTCACTTTCGGCGCTGTTTGGAGCAAAAAAGACAAACGTCCAGCTTTTGCTGCCACAGCAAAGGTGCCAGCGGGGAAAAGTGATGCTGGTCCTCACTGCCTCCTGGAACCCCTTCAAATGCCCCACACAATTTGGCCCTCTCTGCTTTCCTGCCCACTCTATCCTCAAAGCACCTTTTTTCACTTTCGGCGCTGTTTGGAGCAAAAAAGACAAACGTCCAGCTTTTGCTGCCACAGCAAAGGTGCCAGCGGGGAAAAGTGATGCTGGTCCTCACTGCCTCCTGGAACCCCTTCAAGTCCCCATACAATTTGGCCCTCTCTGCTTCCTGCGCATTCTAGCCTCAAAAGCACCTTTTTTCACTTTCGGCGCTGTTTGGAGCAAAAAAGACAAACGTCCAGCTTTGCTGCCACAGCAAAGGTGCCAGCGGGGAAAAGTCATGCTGGTCCTCACTGCCTCCTGGAACCCCTTCAAATGCCCCATACAATTTGGCCCTCTCTGCTTTCCTGCGCATTCTAGCCTCAAAAGCACCTTTTTTCACTTTCGGCGCTGTTTGGAGCAAAAAAAGACAAACGTCCAGCTTTTGCTGCCACAGCAAAGGTGCCAGCGGGGAAAAGTGATGCTGGTCCTCACTGCCTCCTGGAACCCCTTCAAATGCCCCACACAATCTGGCCCTCTCTGCTTTCCTGCCCACTCTATCCTCAAAAGCACCTTTTTCCTTTTGCGCTGTTTGGAGCAAAAAAGACAAACGTCCAGCTTTTGCTGCCACAGCAAAGGTGCCAGCGGGGAAAAGTGATGCTGGTCCTCACTGCCTCCTGGAACCCCTTCAAGTGCCCCATACAATTTGGCCCTCTCTGCTTTCCTGCGCATTCTAGCCTCAAAAGCACCTTTTTTCACTTTCGGCGCTGTTTGGAGCAAAAAAGACAAACGTCCAGCTTTTGCTGCCACAGCAAAGGTGC
>NW_028126738.1:0-7537 GCF_965231255.1 Vanellus vanellus
GATTTTGAGGGGTGCAGAGAGGATCTGGGGGGTGCAGAGGGGATCTGGGGGTGCAGAGAGGATCTGAGGGGGGTGCAGGGGGAATTTGGGGGCGCGGGGAGGATTTCGAGGCGCAGGTGGGACTGGGGGGGTGCAGAAGGGGACTGGGGGGGTGCAGGGAGGGGGTCTGGGGGGGTATTTGGGGGGGGGGGGGGGGGGGTCCGTTCCCACCTGCCGCCTCCGCTCCGGCCGTGGCCCCGCCCGCAGGAAGAGGGGGAGGGGCGCGACGCCCGGTTCCTCCCCGGAGGCGGAACCGGGACGTGTCCGGGGGGGGGGGGACGGGACACACACACCGAACTGGGGACGGCTGGGTTGTGTCCCCCCCCCCTCCCCCTCCCCGGACCCCCTCCACACACTCCGTGTGTGTCCCCCCCCCCCCCCCCCCGCCAGCTCCGTGCCTCAGTTTCCCCTCGCACCCACCTCTCGGCCAGCGGCGGGGGGGGCGGTTGGGGGGCCGGGGCAGCCCGGGGGGGGGCCGGTGGTGGTAGTGGGATGGGGGGGACCGTCAGCGGGAGGGGGAGGGGGGGGCACAGCCAGGCGCTGCAGCCGCTGGAGCGCCCGTTCGGCCGAGAGCCGCGCCTCGGGGTCGGGGTCCCAACAATCCTCCAGAAGCTCCGGCAGAGCCCCCCCGGCCTGAGGGACCCCCCCCCAAAAAAAAAAAAAAAAAGATACACACACACACACACACACACACACACGCACCGGCCTCAGCAGGGGGCCCCCGGGTGGGGGAACCCCAAAGAATGAGGGACTCCCCCCCCCCCCCCCCCCAAACAGAAGCACATGTGCCCCCTTCCTCCGGGCAGAGACCCCCAAGATGGGACCCCCCCCCAAGCAGGGACACCACCCCCCCTCCGGGCAGGGGGACCCCCAAGTAAGGACCCCCCAGGGCAGGGACCCCCAAGATGGGACCCCCCCCAAGCAGGGACACAGCCCCCCCCCCCCCCCCAAAGCAGAGACCCTCCCCCAGGCATGGGCACCCCTGGGTCCCCCCCCAAACCCCCCCGGGTGCCTCCAAACACCTCTGGGACCCCCCCAACCCCCCTGGGTGCCCCCCAAACACCTCTGGATCCCCCCCAAACACCTCTGGGTGCCCCCAAACACCTCTGGGTGCCCCCCAACCCCCTCTGGGACCCCCCCAACCCCCCCTGGGTGCCCCCAAACCCCCCTAGGTCCCCCCCAAACACCTCTGGGTGCCCCCCAAACCCCCCAGGTGCCCAGGCAGGGACCCCTCCCCAGGGGATGGGCACCCCAGAGCACCCCTGGGACCCCCCCAAACACCTCTGGGTCCTCCCCAACCCCCCTGGGTATCCCCAAAACACCTCTGGGTCCCTCCCAAACACCTCTGGGTGCCCCCAAATACCCCTGGGTGCCCCCCAACCCCCCTGGGTGCCCCCCAAACACCTCTGGGTGTCCCCCAAACCACCCAGGTGCCCAGGCAGGGACCCCCCCAGGGGATGGGCACCCCAGAGCACCCCTGGGACCCCCCCAAACACCTCTGGGTGCCCCCCAACCCCCCTGGGTGTCCCCAAAACACCTCTGGATCCCCCCCAAACACCTCTGGGTGCCCCCAAACACCTCTGGGTGCCCCCCAAACCCCCCTCCAGTGGGTGCCGGTGGGGGGGGGGGTGGGGGGGCTGACCTGGGGGGCCCGGTGCCATGCGGGGGGGATGAGGGGCCGTCGCCTCTCGTCCACGGCGAGACGGCGGAGCTGAGCCCCCGTGGGGCTGTCCCCCAGCTCGGCCTCGTACGCCAGCCGAAAGGCGGGCACGGGCGCTCCTGTGGGGCAGAGCAGGGGGTCAGCCCGTGTAAGGGGAGGTGGGGGGGTCCCAAGGGAGCTGGGGGGGCACCCAGGGGTGCTGACCGGGGCTGAGGGCCTGGCAGCGCGAGAGGATCTCCCAGAGGAGCAGCGCCAACGCGTAGACGTCCGCCTGCCGCAGCGCCCGGCCCCACGCCCGCAGGTCCAGGCTCTCGTCCAGGATCTCCGGCGCCAGGTACCGCTGGGTGCCCGCCTGCGCCCGCCCGCACCGCTGCCACCGCCGCCACCACCACCGCACCGCGCGCCGGGAGAGGATGGCGCCGAGGCCATCCCCATCCCGTCTACATCCCTGTCTCCATCCCATCCCATCCCATCCCATCCCATCCCCATCCCAGTCCCCATCATCGTCCCCATCATCATCCCATCCCATCCCATCCCATCCCATCCCATCCCCATCCCAGTCCCCATCATCGTCCCCATCCCCATCCCCATCCCATCCCATCCCATCCCATGCCCATCCCTGTCCCCATCCCCATCCCCGTCCCCGTCCCCGTCCCCGTCCCCGTCCCCATCCTCATCCCCGTCCCCATCCTCATCCCCGTCCCCATCCTCATCCCCATCCCATCCCCATCCCCGTCCCCATCCCTGTCCCCATCCTCATCCTCATCCTCATCCCCATCCCCATCCTCATCCCCATCCCATCCCCATCCCATCCCCGTCCCCCTCCCCGTCCCCGTCCCCGTCCCCGTCCCCATCCCCATCCCATCCCATCCCATCCCTATCCCTGTCCTTGTCCCCATCCCTGTATCTTTCCGTGCTCCTGTCCCCATCCCATCCCATCCCATCCCCATCCCATCCCCATCCCCATCCCCATCCCCATCCCCATCCCATCCCCATCCCCATCCCCATCCCCATCCCAGTCCCCATCATCGTCCCCATCATCATCCCCATCCCCATCCCCATCCCATCCCTATCCCTGTCCTTGTCCCCATCCCTGTATCTTTCCGTGCTCTTGCCCCCATCCCATCCCATCCCCATCCCATCCCCATCCCATCCCCATCCCCACCCCTCTCCCATCCCCGTCACCTTGCGGATGGGCACGGCGTGCCGGGCGCCGGTGCCCGCTTGGGCGCGCGGTGGCAGCGCCAGCGCCAACCCGAAGTCCCCGATGGCGCACGTCCCGTCCTCCCGCACCAACACGTTCTGGCTGCTCAGGTCCCGGTGCACCACGCTGGGCTTGTACAGCCCTTGGGAAGGGGGGGGGGGGGGAATGGGACAGGGGGGACGGGAGGGGGTGGCAGCACGGTGACACCCCTGCTGAGACCGGGCGAGCTCGGTGCAGCAGTGGCGGCACTCACCGTCGCGCCAGAGCTCCTGGTGCAGGAAGGCCAACCCGCGGGCGAGGGAGAGGGCCAGGCGCACGCTGCCGGCCCACGTCCCCACGTGCTGCCCCAAAAAGTGCCGCAGGGATCCCTGAGGACACGGGGACACGCGTGACGACACGCGTGACGACACGGGGGTGCCCCCCCCCGCCCCCCCCGGGCACGCAGCCCAATACCACCCTGAGTACCCCACGCAGCCCACATGCACCCTGAGCGCCCCATGTGCACACCCATGTGCACATCCCCGTGCCCCACACGCCCTGAGCCCCTCGTGCACACCCATGTGCGCCCATGTGCACCCTGAGCCCCCCGTGCACACCCATGTGCACCCACCCATGAGCACTCCACACACCCCATGTGCACCCCGTGCACACCCATGACCACCCTGAGCACCCCACGCACCCCATGTGCACACCCATGTGCACTCTGTGCACACCCATGACCACCCATGTGCACCCACGCACCCCATGTGCACCCACACACACTCACGCACACCCAGGCACACCCATGTGCACCCCATGCACACCCGTGACCACCTCGAGCACCCCACTCACCCCATGTGCACCCCACACACACCCATGTGCACCCATGACCACGCATGTGCACGCACGCACCCCATGGGCACCCCATGTGCATGCCCATGTGCACATCCATGTGCTCCCCACACACACACATGTGCACCCCATGCACACCCATGACCACCCATGTGCACCCACGTGCCCCACACACACCCATGTGCACTCCACGCACACCCATGACCACCCATGTGCACCCATGCACCCCATGGGCACCCCATGTGCACACCCATGTGCACCCCATGCGCACCCATGACCACCCATGTGCACCAACGCACACCCATGTGCACCCCACGCACACCACACACACCCATGTGCACCCCATGCACACCCGTGTGCACCCCACACACACCCATGACCACCCACGTGCACCCATGCACCCCATGGGCACCCCATGTGCACCCCACGCACACCCATGTGCACCCCATGCACACCCATGACCACCCATGACCACCCATGTGCAACCACGTGCCCCACACACACCCATGTGCACCCCACACACACCCATGACCACCCATGTGCACCCACGCACACCCATGTGCACCCATGCGCACCCATGACCACCTTGAGCACCCCACACATCCCATGTGCACCCCATGTGCACACCCATGTGCACCCCACACACACCCATGTGCACCCACGCGCACCCATGACCACCTCGAGCACCCCACGCACCCCATGGGCACCCCATGTGCACCCCACGCACACCCATGTGCACCCATGTGCACCAATGTGCACCAATGCACACCCATGCGCACACCCATGTGCACCCCCACGCGCACCCATGACCACCCCCGCCCCCCCGGCCCCCCGCTGCCGCTCACGGCGGGGTAGAGCTGGAGCACGAGGAGCCCCCCGCGGGCGCGGGGCCCCGTCCCCCGCGTGTGCAGCAGTCGCGCCACGTTCTCGTGCTCCATCAGCGGCAGCGCGTGGACGGCCCTCTCCGCCGCGAAGCGTCCGGCCGCTCCGGCCGCGAAGGCTTTGATGGCCACCGGCCGCTGCTGCAGCGTGCCACGCCACACCGCCGAGAACCGGCCCGCCTGCAGCACCTGAGGGCCCCCGCAGCACCCATGGGTGCCCGTCGCGACGGCCCCGCGTCGGACCCCGTGGGGTCACGGTGCTCCATCCGGGCTCGGGGGGGGTTCCGGCAGCACCGGGCACCCATGGGTGGCAGCAGCCCCGGGAACCGCAAGGGCGTACCTTCAGTGGTCGGGCACCCATGGGTGCCCCCAGACACCCCCAAACCCAGGGACCCCCATGCCCAGGCACCCATGGGTGCCCCCACACACCCCCCAAACTCAGGGACCCCCATGCCCAGGCACCCATGGGTGCCCCCAGCCCCAGACACCCCAACACCCAGGGACCCCCAGTCCCAGGCACCCATGGGTGCCCCCACACACCCCCCAAACCCAGGGAACCCCATGCCCAGGCACCCATGGGTGCCCCCAAGCCTGAGCACCCCAAACCCGGGGACTCCCAGCCCCAGACACCCCCAAACCCAGGGATCCCCATGCCCAGGCACCCATGGGTGCCCCCAGCCCCAGACACCCCCAAATCAGGCACCCCCATGCCCAGGCACCCATGGGTGCCCCCATTCCTGAGCACCCCAAACCCAGGGACCCCCAGTCCCAGGCACCCATGGGTGCCCCCACACACCCCCAAACCCAGGGACCCCCATGCCCAGGCACCCATGGGTGCCCCCAGCCCCAGACACCCCCAAACCCAGGGATCCCCATGCCCAGGCACCCATGGGTGCCCCCAGCCCCAGACACCCCCAAATCAGGCACCCCCATGCCCAGGCACCCATGGGTGCCCCCATTCCTGAGCACCCCAAACCCAGGGACCCCCAGTCCCAGGCACCCATGGGTGCCCCCACACACCCCCAAACCCAGGGACCCCCATGCCCAGGCACCCATGGGTGCCCCCAGCCCCAGACACCCCCAAACCCAGGGATCCCCATGCCCAGGCACCCATGGGTGCCCCCAGCCCCAGACACCCCCAAATCAGGCACCCCCATGCCCAGGCACCCATGGGTGCCCCCATTCCTGAGCACCCCAAACCCAGGGACCCCCAGTCCCAGGCACCCATGGGTGCCCCCACACACCCCCAAACCCAGGGACCCCCATGCCCAGGCACCCATGGGTGCCCCCAGCCCCAGACACCCCCAAACCCAGGGATCCCCATGCCCAGGCACCCATGGGTGCCCCCAGCCCCAGACACCCCCAAATCAGGCACCCCCATGCCCAGGCACCCATGGGTGCCCCCATTCCTGAGCACCCCAAACCCAGGGACCCCCAGTCCCAGGCACCCATGGGTGCCCCCACACACCCCCAAACCCAGGGACCCCCATGCCCAGGCACCCATGGGTGCCCCCAGCCCCAGACACCCCCAAACCCAGGGACCCCCATGCCCAGGCACCCATGAGTGCCCCCAGTATCCCCAGTATCCCCAGTCCCAGTCACCCATGAACACCCTCAGCCCCGTGTTTCATTGTGCCCCCCCCAAACTGCTGCCCCCCACCCCGTGGGTGCCCCCCCGTGGGTCCCTCCCCAGCATCGCCCCCTTAAGTGCCCCCTAACTGGGTGCCCCCCCCCATCAGTGTCCCCAAGCTGAGTGTGTCCCCCCCCCCCCGGGGTGCCCCCCCCCCCCATGGGTGCCCCCCACCCACCTGCAGGAAGCGCAGCGCGGGCAGCTCCGGACTGGGGGGCTCTGGGGGGGGCCCGACCCCCCGACCCCCCCACGGTGGCCGCCTCGCGTGGGTCCTCGCCCGTCGCAGCACTGGGGGGGGGGGGGACGGGGACACGACGACACTGAGGACACCCCCACATGGGGACACCCCCACCCAGGGGGGGGGACACCACACTGAGGACACCCCCACATGGGGACACCCCCACCCGGGGGGGGGGACACCACACTGAGGACACCCCCACATGGGGACACCCCCACCCGGGGGGGGGGGGAACGGACAGACACACAGCGACACAGGACGTGGGGACACCACTCCCCCCGGGGACATGGGGGATGTGGCACCCGGGGGACTTCCTGGGGACACCCCCCACACACACACCCCCCCTCGGGGTCCCCGAGACCCCCCCCACCCCCCCCCACCCCCCCGGGGACAGAGGGACGTGGCACTTGGGGACACCCCAGGAGAGCCACACCTTGGGGACACCGGGGATGTGGCATTTGGGGACAGGCGCCCGGGGCCACCCAGGGGCCACAGGGTAGGGGGTGGCACATGCCCGGGGGGGTCCCCGTGTCACCCCCCCCCACCCCCCACCCCCCTTACCAAGGACAGCCAGGCAGGCGAGGAGGGAGGAGGAGGAGGAGGAGGAGGAGGAGGAGGAGGGGTCCCGCACCCCACAGCCACACGGTCCCCCCCGATGCCACCGGGCACTGGGGACAGAGCTGCGGTGACACGGCCCCCCCCCCCGCCCCCCCCCCCGGTGGGGTCCCAGAACCCCCCCATGGAACCCCAACCCCATATAGGTCCCCTATAGGTCCCCAGGACCCCCCATCACTCCCCCAGTCCGCTGTGGGGACCCACATCCCCCTATAGGTGTGTCCCCCCCCCCATGGGTCCCCTATGGGTCCCAAGCCCCCCCCCCCACCCCCGTGGGCCTCCAGCCCCCATGACCCTCCCCCCCCCCATGGGTCCCACAGCCCCCCACGGGCCCCCCGAAGGTCTCAGGGTCCCCCCCATGGATCCTCCCCCTCCCCCATATGTCCCCAGGACCCCCCCCCCATGGGTCCCCCCCACGGGTCCCCTACGGGTCCCCAGC
>NW_028126737.1:0-11135 GCF_965231255.1 Vanellus vanellus
GGGGGGGGGGGGCACTTGCGGGTCTGAGGGGCACTTGGGGGGCAGAGGAGGCCGCGGGGGGGAGTTGGGGGTCGGGGGGGGGGGTCGGGGCAGTTGTGGGGCTGAGGGCCCCCCCGCCCCCCCCCGCCCCCCCCCGCTGCCCGACGCCCGTTGCTACCAACAAAGCAGCGGCGGCAGCGGCCGAGGTACCCCCGGTGGGGCGGGGGGGGGTTCTGTGGGGCGAGGGGGGGGTCCGTGGGGCAGGGGGGGTTCCCCGTCGAGTGGGGGGGGGTCCCTGTGGGGCGGGGGGGGGGTTTCTATGGGGCAGGTGGGGGCCTCTGTGGGGTGGGGTGGGGGCTCCATGGGGCAGGAGTGGTACCTATGGGGCAGGAGGGGGCTCTGTGGGGCGGGGGGCTCTGTGGGGTGGGGGGGGTCCCTATGGGGCAGGTGGGGGGGGGCACTGTGGGGCAGAGGGGGTCCCTATGGGGCGGGGGTGGGGTTCCCCATGGGGCAGCCCAGTGTGGGGGGGGGACACCCGTGAGGTGTGTGGGGGGGGTCCCCGTGTGGGGTGTCAGCCCCCCCTCTTGTCCCCCCCCCATTCTGCCCCACAGATGTCGGGGGCGGCGCAGCGCGGGGGGGCGGCGCTGGAGGATCAGCTGCAGCGGGTGAGGGGGGGCCCAGTGCAATTGGGGGGGGTCCCAGTTCCCTGATGGGGTCCCCATTCCCTGGGGGGGGGTCCCATTCTGGGGGTCCCTCGGGGGGTCCCTGGGGGGGGGGTCCCCGTTTGGGGTCTCGCCGTGGGGGGGGGTCCCCGGGTGGGGGGTCCCTATTCCCTGGGGGGGGTTCCCCATTCTGGGGGTCCCTGTGGGGGGGTCCCCGTCGGGGGTGTCCCCTTGGGGGGTCCCAGTTCCCCGGGGGGGTTCCCCATGGTGGGGGGGCCCTGGGGGGGGTGTCCCTGGGGGGGGTATTCCCCATTCTGGGGGTCCCCGGGCGGGGGGGGGGGTCCCTGTTCCCCGGGGGGGTTCCCATGGTGGGGGGTCCCTGGGGGGGTCCCCGGGGGGGGTCCCTATGTTGGGGGTCCCCGGGGGGGGGGGGTCCCTGTTCCCGGGGGGGTCCCTATGTTGGGGGTCCCGGGGGGGGCTCCGGGGGGGGTCCCAGTTCCCCGGGGGGGTTCCCCATGGTGGGGGGTCCCGGGGGGGGTCCCTATGTTGGGGTTCCCCGGGGGGGGGGGTCCCTGTTCCCGGGGGGGGGTTCCCTATGTTGGGGGTCCCTGGGGGGGTCCCCGGGTGGGGGTCCCTATGTTGGGGGTCCCCGGGGGGGGGGGTCCCTGTTCCCGGGGGGGGGTCCCTATGTTGGGGGTCCCCGGGGGGGGGGTGTCCCTGTTCCCGGGGGGGGTTCCCTATGTCGGGGGTCCCTGGGGGGTCCCCGGGTGGGGGGGGTCCCTGTTCCCGGGGGGGTCCCCACGGCGGGGGTCTCCCCGGCCCCCTGTGCGCAGGCGGGGGCGGCGCTGGGGGGGCCGGAGGGGCCGCGGGGGCGGCTGCGGCGGGAGCTGGAGGGGCTGCGGGGGGAGAGGCAGCGCCTGCGCCTGTGTCTGCGCCGCCGCGCTCAGGTCAGCCCCCCCCGCGCCCCCCCCCCCCCCCCCGGGGGGTCCCCCCCACTCACACCGGGGGGTGCCCCCCCCACCCCCCCCCGCGGCCCCCCATAACGGGGCCCCCCCCAAAGCCTGCGGTCCCCCCGGCTGCAGGGATGGGGGTCCCCTGAGTGTGTCCCCCCCCAGATCTCTGCCCCCCCCCCCCCCCAAACTCCTGCGGTCCCCCAATCTGCAGTGGGGGGGGGGTGTCCCTGGGTGTCCCCCTGAAACACTGGGGTCCCCCCAAATGCTCACATTCCCCCATAATGCCCCCCCCCCCCAATCTCTGCCCCCCCCCAAACTCCTGCGGTCCCCCCCAGATCTCTGCCCCCCCCCCCCCCCCAAACTCCTGCGGTCCCCCAATCTGCAGTGGGGGGGGGTGTCCCTGGGTGTCCCCCCCAAACACTGGGGTCCCCCCCCAAATGCTCACATCCCCCCATAATGCCCCCCCCCAATCTCTGCCCCCCCCCAAACTCCTGCGGTCCCCCCCAGATCTCTGCCCCCCCCCCCCAAACTCCTGCGGTCCCCCAATCTGCGGTGGGGGGGGTGACCCTGGGTGTCCCCCCCAAACACTGGGGTCCCCCCCAAATGCTCACGTCTCCCCATAATGACCCCTCACCCCCCCAATCTCTGCCCCCCCCCAAACTCCTGTGGTCCCCCAATCTGCGGTGGGGGGGGGTGTCCCTGGGTGTCCCCCCCAGATGTTGGGGTCCCCCCGATCCCTGGGCCCCCCCAAACCCTGTGGCCCCCCCATCTGCGGTGTGGGGGGGGGCACCCCGGTGTCCCCCAGTTTGAGGTGGGGGTCCCCCTGGGGGGGTGGGGGGGCCCTGCGGTGACACGGGTGGGACGGAGAGCTCTGATTGGTCAGGAGAAGGATCCCCTCCCCTCCCCCCCGGCGCTGTGGGTGGGACGGAGAGCTCTGATTGGTCAGGAGAAGGATCCCCTCCCCTCCCCCCCGGCGCTGTGGGTGGGACGGAGAGCTCTGATTGGCTGGCGGGGGGATCCCGCGGCCATCTGGGATCGGGTGGGGCGGAGAAACGTGATTGGTTGGGAAGGGGAGATCCCCCCGTGACCTGGTGGGAGAGAGGGACCTGATTGGTCGGGAGGAGGATCCCGTGGCCATAGGGGTGGGACAGAGGGATCTGATTGGCTCTGAGAGCGATCCCATGCTGACTCGGGGAGGGTGGAGGGATCTGATTGGCTGCGAGAGGGATCCCCGGTGATCCCGTGGGGCGGAGGGATGCGATTGGCCGGGAGGGGGATCCGGCGGTGACGCGGGCGTGACGGAGGGCTGTGATTGGCCGCAGGAGCTGGAGGAGACCCAACGGGAGATTGAGGCCCTCCTGGAGGAGGCGGCGGCCGCTGAGAGCAGCAGGTGGGGCCCCCCCGACCCCCCCGGAGCCCCCCCGGACCCCCAAACCCCTCAGTGTCCCCATCTATGGCGGGTGGGGGTCCCCCCGAACTCCCGTGTCCCCCAGTCTAGGGAGGGTGGGGGGGTCCCTGTGCCCCCCAGTCTATGGTGGGGGGGGGTCCCCTCATCTCCTGTGTCCCCCAATTTATGGGTGGGGGGTCCCTGTGTCCCCCAGCTTAGGGAGGGTGGGGGTTCCCTGTGCCCCCCAGTCTGTGGTGGGGGGGGGGTCCCCTCATCTCCTGTGTCCCCCAATTTATGGGTGGGGGGGTCCCTGTGTCCCCCCAAACTCCTGTGTCCCCCAATTTATGGGTGGGGGGTCCCTGTGTCCCCCCAAACTCCGGTGTCCCCCAGCTTAGGGAGGGTGGGGGTGCCCCCAAACTTCTGTGTCCCCCAATTTATGGGTGGGGGGTCCCTGTGTCCCCCCAAACTCCGATTTCCCCCAGCTTAGGGAGGGTGGGGGTGCCCCCAAACTTCTGTGTCCCCCAATTTATGGGTGGGGGGTCTCTGTGTCCCCCAAACTCCTGTGTACCCCAATCTATGGTGCGTGGGGGTCCCCCTATCTCCTGTGTCCCCCAATTTATGGGTGGGGGGGTCCCTGGGTCCCCCCAAACTCCGGTGCCCCCCAGTTTAGGGAGGGTGGGGGTCCCCCCAAACTCCTGTGCCCCCCAAACTATGGGTGGGGGGTCCCTGTGCCCCCAGTCAATGGTGTGGGGGTCCCCTCAACCTCCTGTGCCCCCCCCCCCCCGTGGGGGTCCCGCAGGGCGGCGGCTCGGGCGTGGCGGGCGGGGCAGCGGGCGTGGCGGCGGGCGGGGCAGCGGGCGGCGGCGGCGGCGCTGCGGGACGGGGGGCGGCAGCGGGAGCAGCAGCGGCGCCTCCGCGACTTCATGGCCACCAAAGAGCGGCGCCGCACCCCCCCGGGTACCGCACCCCCAAAAATGGGGGGGGGGGGGAGGGGCTCCCCAGACCCCTGGGACCCCCAAAAGTGTGTGTGTGTGGGCTCTCTGGACCCCTGGGACCCCCAAAAGTGTGTGTGTGTGGGCTCTCTAGACCCCTGGGACCCCCCCAGACCACTGGGACCCCCAAAAGTGGGGTGGGGGGATCTCTGGACCCCTGGGACCCCCCCCAGACCCCTGGGACCCCCAAAAGCGGGGTGGGGGGCTCTCTGGACCCCTGGGACTCCCCCCCCCAGACCCCTGGGACCCCCAAAAGTGGGGTGGGGGGATCTCTGGACCCCTGGGACCCCCCCCCAGACCCCTGGGACCCCCAAAAGTGGGGTGGGGGGATCTCTGGACCCCTGGGACCCCCCCGGACCACTGGGACCCCCAAAAGTGGGGTGGGGGGCTCTCTGGACCCCTGGGACTCCCCCCCCCAGACCCCTGGGACCCCCAAAAGTGGGGTGGGGGGATCTCTGGACCCCTGGGACCCCCCCCCAGACCCCTGGGACCCCCAAAAGTGGGGTGGGGGGATCTCTGGACCCCTGGGACCCCCCCCGGACCACTGGGACCCCCAAAAGTGGGGTGGGGGGCTCTCTGGACCCCTGGGACCCCCAAAAGTGTGTGTGTGTGGGCTCTCTAGGCCCCTGGGACCCCCCCAGACCACTGGGACCCCCAAAAGCGGGGTGGGGGGATCTCTGGACCCCTGGGACCCCCCCCAGACCCCTGGGACCCCCAAAAGTGGGGTGGGGGGATCTCTGGACCCCTGGGACCCCCCCCCCAGACCCCTGGGACCCCCAAAAGTGGGGTGGGGGGATCTCTGGACCCCTGGGACCCCCCCAGACCACTGGGACCCCCAAAAGTGTGTGTGTGTGGGCTCTCTGGACCCCTGGGACCCCCCCCGGATCCCTGGGACCCCCAAAAGTGGGGTGGGGGCCTCCCCGGACCAGTGGGAATCCCCAAAAGTGGGGTGGGGGCTCTCTGGGTCCCTGGGCCCCCCCCAGGCATCTGTATCCCCCAAAAATGGGGTGGGACCCTCCCCGGATCACTGGGACCCCCCAAAAGTGTGGTGGGGGCTCTCTGGACCCCTGGGACCCCCCCCAGACCCCTGGGTCCCCCCAAAAAAGGGGGAGGCGGGCTGCCCTGGCTGATGGGTGTCCCCCTTCCCCAGCCCGGGTCCCCCCAAAAGCCCCCGGGGACCCCCCCGAGGACCCCCCCGAGGAGGAGGAGGAGGAGGAGGAGGAGGAAGAGGCCTGGATGGAGGGTGAGGGGGTTGGGGGGGGGGAAGGGGGAGTTTGGGGGTCCCGGGGGGGCTTTGAGGTGCGGGACAGGGGGTAGGGAGAGTTGGGGTGGTCCGGGGGGAGATTTGGGGGGGTCCCAGGGCAGGTTTGGGGGTCCCCGGGGGGGAGGAGGTGCAAGGGGGGGTCCAGGGAGGGTTTGGGGGTACTGGTGGGGGGGGGCAGGTTTGGGGAGGTCCAGGGTGAGTTTGGGGGTGTTCCAGGGGGGTCCCAGCCGGTTTCGGGGTGCAGGGGGGTCCCGGAGGGGTTCTGGGGGGGTCCCAGCCGGTTTGGGGGCTCGGGGGGGTGCCGGGGGGTCCCAGCCGGTTTCGGGGCGCAGGGGAGGCACAGGGGGGGTGCCGGGGGGTGCCGGGGGGTCCCAGCCGGTTTGGGGGCGCAGGGGAGGCACGGGGGGGTCCCGGGGGGTGCCGGGGGGTCCCAGCCGGTTTGGGGGCGCAGGGGAGGCGCGGACCTTCTCCCAGTTCCTGCTGGTGACGGAGCAGCACCGGGAGATGCAGCGGCTGCAGCGGCACCTGCAGCAGGTTGGGGACCCCCCCGCACCCCCCCCGGCCCCCCCGAACCCCCCCAGGGCCCCCCGATACCTCCCAGCGCCCCGACACCCCCAATAGCTCTCTCCAGCGTCCCCTGATACACTCTGGAGCCCCCCCAATACCTCCTCGGTGACTCCCAATATCCCCCAGTACCCCCAGAGCCCCCCAACAGCCTCTCCAGACCCCCCCAATACTCCCCAGAACCCCTTAGAGCCCCCCAGTATCCTCCAGAGCCCCCCAATAGCTCCTCCAGAGCCCCTGAGAACCCCCCAGAGCCCCCCAATATTCTCCAGATCCCCCCTGAACCCCCAACAGCCCCTCCAGAACCCCCCAATACTCCCCAGAATGCCCCCAGAGCCCCCCAGTATCCTCCAGAGCCCCCCGGTCCCCCCCAGAGCCCCCCAATACCTCCCAGGGATCTCCAGAGCCCCCCAATACTCCACAGAGCCCCCCAATAACCCCCCAGAGCCCCCCCAATACCTCCCAGAGGCCCCCAGAGTCCCCGCAGAGCCCCCCAATACTCCTCAGAGCCCCCCAATAACCCCCAGAGCCCCCCAATAGCCCCTCCAGAGCCCCCTGATACCCCCCAGAGCCCCCCAGTAATGCCCCGGAGCCCCCCAATACCCCCCAGAGCCCCCCAATACCTCCCAGAGCCCCCCAGAGCCCCCCAATAACTTGTTCAGAGCCCCCTGATATCCCCCGGAGCCCCCCAATGCCTCCCAGAGCCCCTCAATACCTCCCAGAGCCCCCCAGAGCCCCCCAATACCCTCCAGAGCCCCCCAATACCTCCCAGAGCCCCCCAGAGCCCTCCAATACCCCCCAGAGCCCCCCAATACCTCCCAGAGCCCCCCAGAGCCCCCCAATAACCTGTTCAGAGCCCCCCGATACCGCCCAGAGCCCCCCAGAGCCCCCCAATACCCCCCAGAGCCCCCCAGAGCCCCCCAATAACCCCTCCCAGAGCCCCCCGATACCCCCCGGAGCCCCCCAGTACCCCGCCGACCCCCCCTGCCCCCCCCCCCCCAGCTGCGGGCGGCCGTGGCGGCAGCGGAGGAGCCGGGGGGGCCGCGGGGGGACCCCGATTTGGAGGCGCTGGAGGGGGCGCGGGCGGCCGCCGCCCGGGAGACGCGGGAGCTGCAGGATCGGGCCCAGCGCGGGAGGGAGCAACTGCGGCTTTTGGGGGACGGTACGGGGGGACCCCGCGTCTGGGGGGGGGAGGGGGGCAGGAGTTTGGGGGGGGACACACATTTTGGGGGGGACCCGAGAGTTTTGGGGGGACCCCGGTGTTTGGGGGGGACTCCAATGTTCGGGAGGGATCTGGGAGTTTGGGGGGGACCCAGGAATTTTGGGGGGGAACTCTGGCATTTGGGGGGACCCCGGTGTTTGGGGGGGGCAGGAATTTTGGGGGGGGGCAGGAATTTTGGGGGGGACCCCAAAGCTTTGGGGGACCCGAGTGTTTGGGGGGGGGGGATCCTGGTGTTTGGGGGGACCCAGGAGTTTGGGGGGACCCAGGGATTTTGGGGGGGACCCACAAGTTTGGGGGGACCCATTACGGGGGAGGGCTCCAGTGTCTGGGGTGGGACCCACGGGTTTGGGGGGACCCAGAAATTTGGGGGGGACCCATTATGGGGGGACCCACGAGTTTGGGAGGGACCCAGATGTTGGGGGGGCACCCAGGTTTTGGGGGGGACCCCGGTGTTTGGGGGGGACCCCAATGTTCAGGGGGAGCCATGAATTGAGGGGGAGGGGATGCTGATATTTGGGGGGGAGCCAGAAGTTTGGGGGGTGGGGGGGGGAGGAACCAGGCATTGGGGGGGACCCTAGAGTTTGGGGGGAACCCCAATTTTGGGGGGGGGGAACCCAGGAATTTGGGGGGGGGGGACCCGGAGTTTGGGGGGAACCCCGATGTTTGGGGGTCCCAGAAGTTGGGTTTTTTTTGGGGGGGGGGGGGGGGATGGGACACGGAGGGACCCGGCGTTTGTCCCGCAGGAGTGGCGGCGCTGTTGGCCCAACTGGGCCACGGGCAGGATCGGGCCCCTGACCTTGACCCCGACCTTGACCCCGACCTTGACCCCGACCCCGACCCCGACCCCGACCCACTGCGGGCGCAGCTCCGGCTCCTGGAGGAGGGGGTGACCCGACTGCTGCTGCAGAGAGGGGGGACCCCCCCCCAGGTCGGGGGGCTCGGGGGGGTGGGGGGGGCGCTGGGGTGAACTGGGGGCTCTGGGGGAGGGGGGGGGGTTAACTTGGGGTGGAACTGGGAGAACTGGGGGACCCCGGAGATCACTGGGGTGCAATTGGGGTCACGGGGGGGGGGAGTAATGGGGGACTCGGGGGGGGGGGGGCGGTAAGTGGGGACACTGGGGGGCAACTGGAGACACTGGGGGGGGCAATGGGGGGCGGAACTGGGGGAATTGGGGGACCCTCGAGGACAGTTGGGGGCCCGGGGGGTAATTGGGGGCACTGGAGGGAAAATGGGAGTAGAACTGGTGGAACTGGAGAACCCTGGAGTGTAACTGGGGGCGACTGGGGGGCAATTGGAGGACCTGAGAGGGTAACGGGGGGATTTGGGGGATCCTAGGGGGCAATTGGGGGCACTGGGGGGCAACTGGGGACACTGGGGGGCAATGGGGGGCACTGGGGGGCAACGGGAGGTGGAACTGGGGGAATTGGGGGACCCTCGGGGACAACTGGGGGCCCAGGGGGGTAATTGGGGGAAAATGGGAGTACAACTGGTGGAACTGAGGGACCCCGGAGGGTAACTGGGGGCACTGGGGGGCAACTGGGGGGCAATGGGGGACACTGGGGGGGGAAACTGGGGGTGGAACTGGGGGAACTGGGCGAACCCGGGGGGTAACTGGGGGCGCTGGGGGGCAATTGGAGGACCTGAGAGAGTAACGGGGGGATTTGGGGGATCCTGGGGGGCAATTGGGGGCACTGGGGGTGGAACTGGGGGGAGTTGGGGAACCCCGGGGGGTAATTTGGGGCACTGGGGGGCAACTGGGGACACTGGGGGGCAATTGGGGTGGAACTGGGGGCTTTGGGGGGCCCTGGGGGGGCAATTTGGAGCCCTGGGGGAATTTGGAGGCCCCGGGGGGGGGTTATTGGGGCCCTGGGGGGGGTCAAGGGGGGGGCAATTGGGAGCCCTGGGGGCAGAACTGGGGGGGCTTTGGGGTGCTCTTAGGGGGGCGATTTGGGCGCTGGGGGGGAGGGGGAATTTGGGGGGCCCCTGGGGGGGGTATTGGGGGCTTCTGGGGGGCGACTGGGACACTCCGTGGGTCCGGGGGGGGGTCGGGGGTCCCCACTGCCCCCCCTTTGTCCCCAGGTCCCGGTGGGGGATGGGGCCGTGGGGCAGCGCAGCCCCCGGGGGGGCGCCCCCCCCCCCCGCGCCCCCCCCAGCCCCAGGTGAGCCCCCAAACCCCTCTGCCCCCCCCCCCCCCCCAACAGCGATGTATGGGGGGGGGGGCGCCACGGCCGCGGCCCACGGGTGCCCCCACCCCCCACCCCACGTATGTACCCCCCCAGGGAGGACCCCCCCGTGGGGCCGGAGGACGAGGAGAGACCCCTGACCCACGGCGAGCTGCGGGAGCGCGTCCTGCGGGAGGTGGGGGGCGGGGGGGGGCCACAGTCGTGGGGGGGGGGGTCCCATAGCCGTGGGGGGGGTCCCATAGCCGTGGGGGGGGGGCCTGGACGTGTGGGTCCATGGGTGGGGGGGTCCCAGATCTGGGGGGGGGTCCCATAGCCGTGGGGGGGGGGCCTGGATGTGTGGGTCCATGGGTGGGGGGTCCCAGATCTGGGGGGGGGGGTCCCATAGCCGTGGGGGGGGGGCCTGGATGTGTGGGTCCATGGGGTGGGGGGGTCCCAGATCTGGGGGGGGGTCCCACGTCCATGGGGGGGGGGGTTTTGGATGTGTGGGTCCATGGGTGGGGGGTCCCAGATCTGTGGGGGGGTCCCATAGCCATGGGGGGGGCCTGGACGTGTGGGTCTATGGGTGGGGGGGTCCCAGATCTGGGTGGGGGGTCCCACATCCATGGGGGGGGGGGTTTGGATGTGTGGGTCCATGGGGGGGGTCCCACATCAATGGGGGGGTGTCCCAGATCCATGGGGGGGGGTCCCAGATCTGGGGGGGGGTCACACATCCATGGGGGGGGTCCCAGGTCCATGGGGGGGGTCTGGATGTGTGGGTCCGTGGGGGGGGGGTCCCCAGCTCCATGGGGGGGTCCCAGACCCACGGGTGGGGGGTCGCGGCCATTGGGGTCCCCCCCATAACCGCCCTTCCCCCATAGGTGCTGAGCCGTGAGGGCCCCCCCCGCCTCGAGCCTTGACCCCCCCTCCCCCTCCTCCCGCCCCTCCCCCCCCCCCGTCTGTGTCCCCCCCCCGTGTCCGGTCCCCCCCCCGCCCCCCATCCCCCCGTTGCCACGGAAACCAAATATTTTTGGGCGGCGGCGGCGGCGGCGTTGCTGCGGGCGACGGAAAACTTCCCAAAACAGCCCCAAACCGCCCAAAAATGAGGCGGGGGGGGAGGGGAGGGGGCGCTGCCACCCGTGTCACCCGTGTCACCCGTGTCACCCGTGTCACCCGCCCACGGCACCGGGGACGCGCCTGGGCCTCCCCCCGCCCCCCCGTGTCCCCTCATACCCCACTTCCTGTCCCCCCACGTCCCTTCTTTGTCCCCCTCCTGTCCCCCCGTCTCCCCCCCCCGTGTCCCCCCGTGTCCCCCCACGTCCCTTCTTTGTCCCACTCGTGTCTCCCCCGTGTCCCACTCATATCACCATTGTCTCTCCCGTGTCCCACTCGTTCCCCGGTGTCCCCCTCCTGTCCCCCCGTGTCCCCTCCCGTGTCCCCCCGTGTCCCCCCACGTCCCTTCTTTGTCCCACTGGTGTCACCCCTGTCCCTCCCGTGCCCCACTCGCTGCCCCCGGTGTCCCCCTCCTGTCCCGTGTCCCACTCGTGTCACCCCGTGTCCCTTCCAGCTCCCACTGGTGTCCCCCCGTGTCCCCCCGTGTCCCACTCGTGTCACCGCTGTCCCCCCCGTGTCCCACTTGGTGCCTCCCCCATGTCCCACTCGTGTCCCCCCCCGTGTCCCACTCATGTCACCCCTGTCCCTCCCGTCCCCCACTCGCTGCCCCCAGTGTCCCCCTCCTGGTCCCGTGTCCCACTGGTGTCCCCCGTGTCCCCCCCGTGTCCCCCCCCGTGTGCCACTCGTGTCACCGCTGTCCCCCCCGTGTCCCACTTGGTGCCTCCCCCGTGTCCCCCCCGTGTCCCCCCTCGTGTCCCCCCGTGTCCCACTCGTGTCCCTCCAGTGCCCCATGTCCCCCCCGGACACCCCCCGGGGCGCTGTGTGTCCCCCGTCCCCCCC